>NC_054713.1:45968504-46011156 GCF_016097555.1 Gigantopelta aegis
GAATCTACAGTTGTACACCTCCACCCCTCCTCCCAACATAACACTGAATCTACAGTTGTACACCTCCACCCCTCCTCCCAACATAACACTGAATCTACAGTTGTATACCTCCACCCCTCCTCCCAACATAACACCGAATCTACAGTTACATGTATATACCTCCACCCCTCCTCCCAACATAACACTGAATCTACAGTTGTATACCTCCACCCCTCCTCCCAACGTAACACTGAATCTACAGTTGTAAACCTCCACCCCTCCTCCCAACATAACACTGAATCTACAGTTGTACACCTCCACCCCTCCTCCCAACGTAACACTGAATCTACAGTTGTATACCTCCACCCCTCCTCCCAACATAACACTGAATCTACAGTTGTACACCTCCACCCCTCCCCCCAACGTAACACTGAATCTACAGTTGTACACCTCCACCCAACATAATCACTGAATCTACAGTTGTACACCTCCACCCCTCCTCCCAACATAACACTGAATCTACAGTTGTACACCTCCACCCCTCCCCCCAACGTAACACTGAATCTACAGTTGTACACCTCCACCCCTCCTCCCAACTTAATCACTGAATCTACAGTTGTACACCTCCACCCCTCCTCCCAACATAACACTGAATCTACAGTTGTACACCTCCACCCCTCCCCCCAACGTAACACTGAATCTACAGTTGTACACCTCCACCCCTCCTCCCAACATAACACTGAATCTACAGTTGTATACCTCCACCCCTCCTCCCAACGTAACACTGAATCTACAGTTGTATACCTCCACCCCTCCTCCCAACGTAACACTGAATCACTGTCACCACTAGAGCACATTGATTTATTAATCACTGTCTATCAGATGTCAAACATTGGTAATTCTGACATAATCTCAGAGAGAAAACCTGGTAAAAATATTTATTAGTAGCAAGCTACAAGGGATCGTTTATATCCGTCATCCCAGACAGGACAGCACATACTACAGGCTTTGATATACCAGTTGTGGTGCACTGGTTGGAACAAGAAATAGCTCAATGGGCCCATCGACAGAGATTGATCCCAGAACAAGCGCACATCAAGCGAGTGTTTTATAACTGTTGTTCATTTCGCCTGGATTATAAACAGATGCACATGCAAAATAAACATACACCAAACCAAAGTGAAGACAGCAGAGCTTGAAATAGGAATTAAAAATAGTAGGCCAGAAAAGAAATAGGTCTTAAAAAGATGATGTGCTAGAAATAAGACAGCATATAAGAGGGGAGGGTTTTGGGATTGTGTGTGATAAAAAATAGGACCTACGAGATATAATTATGAGGATTGTGGGATACCAATGTAACAGTCAAAGTGAAGCTGAAATATGATCTGCAATTTTTTTGGGTAGGTTTAGCAGGTGAATTTTTAATTCTGCTAGGGCTAAAAACTGGACTGCTTTTCGCAGGCTGCCATTTCGAGCCCTGTTGGCGTAACAAATTCCACAGTCCGTCTTGTCTTGTTTTCATTATTTTAGATGCGATGAGAGTGGTAAAAGCAACCAAGAGCAATTTATTTGTACATTTATTACCGCAGTGGGCACAGGGACAATAAAAATAATAATTTCTTACTGAGAACTTATGATGCATTGGTGTAATGTACAATATTATTGGACCAATTCAAGCTTACAAACCAATGACTTGGATGACATCTTAGTCAGGCATCAGAGAGGTGGTTTTTGGCCTAACCAAAAATTCTTTTTTTAAAATGGTGTTTATTTATCTTTGGGACATATATAATAATATCTAGGTGGGTGTAGAGTCATCACCCTTGAGCAATTTAAAATATTCAAGATGGCCACCATGGGGTCTGAAAATCAACAAGGTGTCATATATTTGTAATCAGGTAATCAGGTAATCTTGGTGATTTTGAACTGATTCAATGCTGAAATGGTTTTTCCAATCAAGGGTCATACATTGATGGATATAAATGCGACTGTTGAAAAGCATTACTAACTTATGGGCTGCTCATCGACTCAGTGGGTGTAATATAGTGGTATAATTTTTTGGTATTGGAAAGGGTGTAGCATTGGGCAAAGAAAGAAAGAAATGTTTTATTTAACGACGCACTCAACATATTTTATTTACGGTTATATGGCATCAGACATATGGTTAAGGACCACACAGATTTTAAGAGGAAACCCGCTGCCGCCACTACATGGGCTACTCTTTCCGATTAGCAGCAAGGGATCTTTTATTTGCGCTTCCCACAGGCAGGATAGCACAAACCATGGCCTTTGTTGAACCAGTTATGGATCACTGGTCGGTGCAAGTGGTTTACACCTACCCATTGAGCCTTGCGAAGCACTCACTCAGGGTTTGGAGTCGGTATCTGGATTAAAAATCCCATGCCTCGACTGGGATCCGAACCCAGTACCTACCAGCCTGTAGACCGATGGCCTGCCACGACGCCACCGAGGCCGCTCTCTTGAATCAAAGACAAAGTCATAGCAATAGAATAGTGTGTAAAGTTGTCAACATTGTTTCTATATAATGTAGTCATAATGAAAATAGGTTCTTAAAGAAATAAAGAAGAGAAAAAATGGCTGAGGTAATAAATCGAATAACAAACTCAGTACCAGACTGCAGTGAGTATCTATTTAATGTCTCTCGTAAAATAATTTTCAGCATTCACTCGCTAAAGCTCTTGACAACTGAACATTATTTTACTCCTGACATAAATTTAATAATAACTGGCAACTCGTTTGTTATCCTCTATGTACATGTACATTATATGAGACAAATTGATGGATGACAGCACTGTGATGACCAACCATGAAGTCCATAAACTATATACACATGTGTAGCACCACTCAAAATAGCTGTCTTCAAATAGCGAAAAGCAGTCCATATTTTTGACCTCACAGGTGAAAGAAAAATTCACATGCTAAACTGTCACACCTATAAACTTGCAGTCATTTTTCTAGAGACAGACTTGTAGGATATTAAACAAGTGTTCATTTGTATCAGTGAAATACTTTTCAACTATCACGAGCTTTAGCGAGTGACAATGAAAATTATTTCACGAGAGACAAACATGACATGAAATGGTAGCGAGGTTAATATCCTATTTATTACCCATAATCGATTTTAATTTATATCACTCAACTTGTCTGGTCGACAGTCCTGTACGGTTGTAGTGTGCCAATCGATGACGCCATCATGTGACATCGAAGTGTTACGTCCCACTTGGCGTTTTAGTGGGAAGTATCACTATGATATGTACCAAGAATATCTCATCTGCTATTTATCTTATGATTCTGTTATTTTCAAAGATGTTAATTTTTCATACATCATGTAGTGTTTACTGACTGAACAGGACACGTATGCTGTGTGGTTTACCATGGGCAGTTTTAAAAAAACATACCAGTAAATACACATTTCTCGCAGCTGGGAGACAAACTGTGTGTTGTTTAGATGTGACAAAAAGGTGAAGGGAGAATTCCTAATTTTGCTAGCACAGTGGGAATATACATGCCATGGCAGATGTGCTTTAAAAACATTACGAGAACAGTGCCAAGTCACACCAACATGGTGGTACACCAACCTCGTTATGGAGCTGCTGAACACTGCATGTATTACACTGGCACCGACTCCACCTTTATGGGTAATAAACAGGATATTAAACATGCTATCATTTCGTATCATGTTTACGTCCCTCGTGAAATACTTTCACTCGATACTCACGAAAGCTTGTGACAATTGAAAACTATTTAACTTGGGACATAAATATGATAAGAAATGGAAGCTCATTTAATATTCTATAAGTATGTATCTTTATATAATCACATAATTGAGTGTATAAATCTTTAAATAATCACATAATTATGTGTATGTACCTTTAAACAATCAGACATTTGTGTGTTTGTACCTTTATATAAACATATAATTGTGTTTGTACCTATAAATTATCACATAAGTGTGTTATTAGACCTTTAAATAATCATAGACACATAATTGTGTTATTGTACCTTTAAATAATCATAGATACATAATTGTGTTTGTATCTTTATATAATCACATAGTTGTGTGTATGTACTTTTAAATAAGCATAATTGTGTGCTTGTACCTTTAAATAATCAAATAACTGGGTGTATGTGCCTTTATATAATCACATAATTGTATTTATTACACATATGGTCTACAATAAATGGTTACATAAATATCATATTTTCTGATGCTATCTAAATGTATATGGTATGGGTCAAAATAACACACTAACAACTGTTACAACACACTTTTGACTTCACTGTAGTCACTGTAACTGACATCCCTGAATGCTGTTAACTTTGACTGTGAAGCCATTACAAACATATTTAACATTTGTTATAATCAGTTTGTGGATAATAAATAAATTATAACATCCGCAGTAGTGCCATACAAAATTTATTAAACTTATTTGGAAATTGTATTAAACATGCGTACCACTTGCTCTCGCTTATGGAATAACAGAAATCCCAAACTCATTTCATAAATTCCATAAATTCTGCATGGCACTCCCGCTCATGCAATAATCTCTATATATGCGTGTGTGTGTGTATATATACATATATATATCTATAAATATGTACCGAGGGGCGTGGTATAGACCAACAGTAAAGCGCTCATTTGATGTGTGGTCAGTTTAGGACTGATCCCCGTTAGGGTATTTTTTTGTTCCAACCTGTGCATCACGACTGGTATATCAAAGGCCGTGGTATGTGCTATCCTATCTGTTATGTATGTACCTTTCAAACACTTTTTCCCGTGCACCACCTTACAGCCGAACCTCTTGATGGACTCCCCACGTTGACACATGTTGCACTTCACACACTGACCGTTCTCCTCATTGATCACCACCGCACATCTCATGGGGGGGTCAGTTCCTCTGGTCGGGGGGTCAGTTCCTCGACTCCCGTCCACATCTTTGTTTTTTAGAAGAAAAGAAAATGTTTATACATCGAGGTTTCTGTGACACTTGCCCATCGGTTGACATCATTACGTTTCAATCAGTACCAGCAAAACAGAATGGAGATTGTTTTATTTTATTATTATTTTCATGAATACTTAACCCGACTTGTGACCTATGACAGCCCCCCCCCCCCCCCCCCACCACCACCACCCAGCAATGAACTGGCAGACCGGCTAGAATCTCCAAGAATACCAAGGGTACCCTCTTGCTGTCATGTCGCATAATCCTCCTAAATAGCATCTGTCACAATTTGGGCGACATGGTCTGAACTATTCATATACATGTATGCAAGAAAACTAACTTTGCACTTCTAGCCTGTTTTCATAATGGCTTCTAGAATACGTAGCCCAAAGCCTGTGGTTAGTATTTTTCACCATCAGATAAGTAAATACTTTCTCCTGCCAAGCCCAACGACTAGTAAAAATACTAAATAAAAAATATATGTATTTTCCCCCACAAAACCCAAGCAAAAAGAGTCACCATTTTGGTTTCGCAAGCTCATATGCAGAATCCAAATATCATCAATACATATGATCTAAAAAGTAATGTATACCATTTTGACACTGGTACTCGAAGATTTGTTACAGTAATACACTGCAGGCATACTGCAAACAGTAACCCCTTGATGGAAATCCATCCTGTAAGGTTATAAATGGGACCGTCTAAATATACACCTGCCAATCAACAACCACAGGTACAGGCTACGGAAAGAAAAAACCAATTAACCAAGAAAACACTCCGATTATTATTTCAGTACATGGGTTAATTTATGTACAAAACTTAAGTCAGTTATTTCAACACTTTGACAATGGTGGTTTATTTTGTATTGAAAAATAATATATACTTGGTGCTGGCTTACTGGGATGGATGTTATTACAGAACATTGCAATGCATCCACAAGAATCAGGTATGTTTTGTTTCTTCAGTTCGAAGACTAATTCCTGACATGACACGTTAGGTATTACGTAACCACCAGCTCGCCAGATGACGTATTCACTGGGATGGTACAAAATGGCTGCGCCCGTTATATATAATAGCAGTCACATTTAAGCATTTTATTAATTAACTATACAATTATACTTGTTGATATTAAGGAATAATGTGCATTATATATCACTGAATATGCATACCAGGCCAAATGCCGTAATTGTCCCCTCCTTTAATGATAGAAGAACAGTTTGTTTACCTGACGTGCTGTTCAGCTGGCAATGCTTTAAATCCAATGTCACATCATCAACTTCAAGTCTAAAGCCTGGATTACATGTGCACTCTATTGTTCCATTTTTTGAACATTTTGTCAGTTTCGCGTTTTTGTCGGTACATTTGTACAGACAGTTAGCACATCTCTCTGCTCGATTCCACCCTATGGAGTAATATCCATCCTCGCACTCTTCACATGTGGAGTACTGAAAATCTTCCGTGCAGTGTTTTTTGACGTGGGTGCCCGGACCACACTTGATACAAGTTACTGAACGGGTGCTGCCGTCTGGTAGATGTAGGTCCACCAGGTACGTGTGGCCAACATCCTGCAAACAAAAACACAGTTTTAACTTCTCTAGGACACAAGGGGCCTATCGGCCTATAGAGCTCCACTGTTTAATTTTCAATTTTGTCAGTAGTAGAAATTAAATTATTTGTAAAGTCCACCGTAGAATATCCAACACACAGTCTTCAGAGGAAACCCGCTACATTTTTCCATTAGCAGCAAGGGATATTTTATATGCATTTACTCAGACAGGACAGCACTTACCATGACCGGGGCCTGGGCACAGGATGATATGGGGGAAAAAACCAATAAGAGAACACTTGCGGAATTTGGACCGTATGACCCAAGTACCTCTGGTGAGCACTAAGCTAGATCCTACCCCTGTACTATGTATTAATCTCAAAACATGAAATATAACCAAGTTCCTGTCTAAGCTAGTGGTGCTCCGAAGATCAATTATACTTTTTAAAACAGCACACAAAACTGAATTAGAATTACTGAATTAATACATGTTTAATTGTGATTTCCCTAGAAATTAGGCAAGGCATGGTAGACCAAACACTTTTGGGGCATTTTCATAATTTTCAGGGCACTTGATTTTGATTAAAAATACACAAAAATTGATTGAAATAAACATTATTATCTCGCCTTCATGTAAAATTCTTTAATCTCATTGGTTGTTTGCCGTTGGACAAATCCCTTATACCCCTGTGGGCGGAGCCAAATTCTCTTATACCCCGTCTGTAATTTCCAAATGTTTCCAGCCACCCCAGTTAATGCTAAAGCAATAATTAGATTATAAATAATATTGATAATCAATCAAGTATACATAATTAATTTTGTTTCTACTATAAAATACACTATTTCAATACTTTTAAAAGCTGCAATGTCGTTTATCGATGGAACTATTTTTCATCACTGGCAAGTGGTTTCTTGCGCGTCCGCGTGGTATGGCTCCGTTAATAAATTGTTAACAATTATTGTCTGGCGTTATTTTGATTATCTGGCTATATGGTTTAACATGTCGGCTCGGGGTAAAAGAACACACAGAGGGTACATAAAAAGCCATATACCCCGAGAGATGCTTCTACAACTTATAATGTAATTTATGTGCTTGCTTTAATAAATGAATGGCAAAAGATATAAAAGTCATATTTTATTAATTAATAATACCTTTTTTTTGGTGTTTTATAAAGGCAATTTTAGAATTAATTACTGAAAAAGGCTTATTTAATCTCAGGGCAGCATGGTGCTGATTAAGGCAAGATGGTCTTAGATTATTGAGGCACCATGCTAAGACAAGCTAGGGAAAACACTATTTAATGACACCCCAGTTCGAGACTTATGCATTCTTGTACAATACAGGGGGCGGGAGCAGAGGTGGCTGAGTGCTTGTCTGAGGTGCATGTGTTTGCAGGATCGAACCACCTCAGTGGATTCATTCAACTGATTGGGTTTTTTCTTGTTCCAACCAGTGCACCATAACTGGTCAAAGGCTATGGTATGTGGTTTCCTGCAGGGGTGTAGGCTGAGGGGGAGTGTCGGGGTGTGTGTTCAGACGACCTACCCGCTGAAGCAAATGGTCCGCTTTCAGAACTAAAACATACAGGTTTATACATATGGAGTTTCTGGTGGTGCAAAAACAAAATAGAAAAAGGGTCCACTTGGTTCATATTCGAACACACACCCCACCCCCCTCTAAGGTCCAGATCACACTACACCCCTGTCCTGTCTGTGAGAATGTGCATGTAAAAGATCCCTTGCTGCATTCGGGAAAATGTAGCAGGTTTCCTCAAAATGTTTGACATCCATTAGCCAATGATTAATTAATCGATGTGCTCTAGTGGTGTCATTAAACAAAACAAACTTTAACTTAACTTTTACTCTGGTACAATATAAAACATTATTTCATGATGAGTTTGCATTTATGTAGATCGCGTGTATGCAGCCATTTTACCGAGGTGCACACACCAACAACCTAAGTATGGTCTATTGATCAACAAACTCCAGTCTCAAAAGCTGTGAATAAAGGTCATGCTCCACTGTCATCTAAAGTCCAAACCAAATTGTTAACAACTATGATACAGTACTTCTACCTTTAATTACCACTAGCTTTCCCCAAAATTTGGTCTAGACACAAATCGTGAAAAAAACATTACAATGACAAAGATTCCACATACAAAACTAACAATCTCACCAGTATCGATTTCGCCGAGATTGCACGGGCAAAGTACATACAGTTTTCTGCCATTTTGCTTGTTTATGGAATACTTTTCAAGAGGGGTGGGGTCAGTATGACATAATCTAACAATGTCATGACATGAGTTAAGGTATAATGCACTCATCATGAAGTTAGATTAATTAATAGAATAGATATTTAATGAAAACCAGGCACGAAAAATACATTGGCTATTGGGTGTCAAACTATAGTAAATCAAATTAATTACATCATATACTCATATAGGAGGCTTACGCCCCTCTTGAAGAGTATTCCATATAAAATGGCAGACAGAAATAAACTGTGCCCTATGCAATCTCAGCAAAGTCGATATCTGTGACATCAATACATTACACAGTTCGAATGTGGAATCTTTGTCACTGTAATGTTTTTTTCATGATTTGTGTCTGGACAAAATGTTTGGGGAAAACTAACGGTAATTAAAGGTAGAAGAGTAATTTATCATAGTTGTTAACAATTTGGTTCAGACTTGAAGTCTGCACATGTCAATACAGTCGCAGACAGTTAACACAAAGATCACACCCAAATAAACTGCGATGCAAGTTTGTAAAAAAAAAAAAAAATAGTTGTTGGCATCTATGAATACTTCACTGCAGTTTTGTGCATTTTTCATTCTTGATTTTGTGCACATGGTCGAGAGCTTACATGCATTGCGATCGCAGTAAATTAACTGAATGTCGGTAATTTATACAAGTTGCTGTGAATAAAGTTAGTTTACAATAATAATGACATTTGGCATACACATGGTTGCCATTTCATTTTCAGAAATAGAGGCCTACAAAGAATGAAAAGCAGTACATTCTTTAGTAGGTGAAGAAATAAAAATACCTTGTAACAGACGTACCTTGTAACAGACGTACCTTGTAACAGACATACCTTGTAATCAGACATACCTTGTAACAGACGTACCTTGTAACAGACATACCTTGTAATCAGACGTACCTTGTAACAGACGTACCTTGTAATCAGACGTACCTTGTATCAGACGTACCTTGTAACAGACGTACCTTGTAACAGACGTACCTTGTAATCAGACGTACCTTGTAATCAGACGTACCTTGTATCAGACGTACCTTGTATCAGACGTACCTTGTAACAGACGTACCTTGTAACAGACGTACCTTGTAACAGACGTACCTTGTAATCAGACGTACCTTGTAATCAGACGTACCTTGTAATCAGACGTACCTTGTAACAGACGTACCTTGTAATCAGACGTACCTTGTAATCAGACGTACCTTGTAATCAGACGTACCTTGTATCAGACGTACCTTGTATCAGACATACCTTGTAACAGACATACCTTTATCAGACATACCTTGTAACAGACATACCTTGTAATCAGACGTACCTTGCAACAGACATACCTTGTAATCAGAGTCGTCAGATCTCGGTTTGAGAACCGACGAGCAGCAGAAGGCCATATACAGAAACATGGCAAGCATCAGCTTATGCAGCAATTTCTGAAAGAGATCAAAAGAGAAAAAAATATTATCAAGTTCAGAGTGTTTTCAAAGGCATCAGTTCTGACAATACAAGCATGGTGATTGGTAAACCAGGTACAGGTCAGGCCTCAAATTTGGCAAACAAGAGGGCAAGGCCATTTGTCCTCGACTGATAGATTATTTTAGGGCATTATGACCATGAGGCAAACTTTAACAAACACAATTACAGGACCCATTTAAATAAGTGTGAACAGCTGCCTGTTTTAGTAATAAAACAACTTTCAGGAGTAACGTTAGTGTATGATGACGGTGACCAATTTAATTATTACTAACATGCAAAATATGATACGGCCAGTTCGTCCGTAAATCTCGGTTCCATTTTCAGGACACTGTCCAGAGCATACAACTCACACACAGCTGGTCTCAGAGTTCTTAGCAGTAATAAGAAGTTGAAGTTGGGACTCACATCGGATTTCAAAAACAAATTGATTGCAGACACTTACTTGACACTTTGTTGGTTTTCCCCCGTTAAATTCAAGCCCCGACAGGTTACCACAAAATATAGACAGGTATGGCAGAGGTGCAGAAATGGAATATATTTCACTAGCGCACCAGACCAGAACAAACTCAAATTTACTAGCCCGCCACAATGTCTTGGGGTTTTTGACAATTTACAGATCATGATGGGTTACCACTGTCATAGAAAGCGGGGGCAAGGGAGCATGTGCGAATGGTGGTCAACTCTCCTCAAAGCCAACTCGCCCCCTACCAACTCACCCCAGCATTTGGTCAACTCACCCCAAACTTTACTGTCCATAAATTACGACCACTTGTTAAAATGATTTTATATTGGGGAGACAGAAATACACCGGTAATTACATGTCAGGCATTACTGTGCTCTATATTTAGAAACAATTTAGAAAGTTGGAAAGGCGGGCAAACATTGCATCAATCGCACATGTACATAGTATGGGCGTAGATGGGACTGGGGGGGAGGGGGGGGGGGGGGTCACCTTAAGGGTGAATTTATACAAATAGCATAAGTGTGTAGCTGAACATCTCTAGATAAAGGGTCCGCTTGTTGATCACTCCAAGTATTGGGCAAAATTGTGTTTTACCCTGTTTTCTTAAGGTAACCATAGTTCGTCCCATCCACCTATTAAGATGATTTTTGTAAATAATTTCAGTTTGCTTAGACGTGAGAAAAACAGTAAACATGTTTTGGAAATAACGAAAATATACTATTTGCGTGTGCAATTTTGAAAACAATCAACTGAGAAATAAATTACCTGTAGTACATTCCATAGTATGAAAAAAGGCGTTCCCTGTGGGAAGGACAGTACATTCCAGGTAAATTAAGTCACAATTAGTGTTTAACTCGGAAATAAAGAGTACAGAGCTGAATCTTTCAGGATTGTTACAGAATATTATTATCAAGAATATACAAAAGTCCACAAGTTTCCGAGGTGTGCCAACTTTATTACAGATGTAAATGTATAATTATTGTGTGGTGACCTGATTACGTCAGTAACCTATTTTCGTATTCAGACTTTGTGAGTCCATAATATACCAGGCTATTGGACCCCTATCGCTAGCACATTTTAAACATTTGCGATGGGATATTTAAAACAAAAATAAAAATAAATAGGGTCTGTCACAAGTATTTTTGAATATGGAAAATATCAACCGAGTCTATGTTAATCAGTATTTGTCGAGGCTCTGTCGAGACAAATACCGATTAACTAGACGAGGTTGATATTTTACATATTAAAAAACACTAGTAGCGAATTCTGTTTATCCTATATTACTTCTAAAATAACATTTTAAATCAATTTTTAGTAACTCTCAGTACTAAAGTCGCCGCCATCGGTAATATGACGTCATCATGATTAGCACAAATTAGTTTGACGTCACGCATTTTAACTAAATATTTGAAAACATTACATTCAGGTAAACAGGTCTTGTTGGCTTGTAAACAAATGACCTATCCACAGCAACATATTACCTAGAGACCTTGCAAATTTGCATACCATTATTAACCGGGTTAATACAATAACTTATCACATGGGTTTATGACATGGATAACATGGGTAAATTATAGGATAAAAGTTTTTATGCGTATAAAATGTAAAAAAATAAATTGAATTTTTTTTTTATTGTAAGGATGTTCAAAGTTGCATTGCGAAGATAATTTAAATGACTTATACATTTATAAATATTATTTATATAATGTGTATTTAATTATTATGACAAATCACTAAGCAACAGTATAGGGACCTAAGTGTAAAAACATTCTTTAGCAGTTTATATACATGGATAGTATAAATATTTGTTTTAACTTCTTAATTTGAAAGAAAGAAATGCTTTATTTAACGACACACTCAACATATTTTATTTACGGTTATATGGCGTCAGACATATGGTTAACTACCACACAGATATTGAGAGAGAAACCCGCTGTCGCCACTTCATGGGATACTCTTTTCGATTAGCAGCAAGGGATCTTTTATATGCACCATCCCACATACAGGGTAGTACATACCACGGCCTTTGATACCTGATAGAGAGCGTTATAACTGTCCCAATATCCATCTAGTTCTCTTACTGTCAGTACTTGGGCTAGTGGTTTTACAGACAGCGTGTTTAGTTTTTTGGGGGGTGGGGATCTTTCAGATATATGGTTGTAGGCCTACTCATTCTCATTTCACATTTTTCTTGTTTTCCACTGCCTGGGCTGATATGAGGTTTTAACATCACAAAGATAGCCTAATAGATTTCTGCTTCTGCTGAAAACAAATCTGAAAATGGTCAAAAGTTCTTCAAACTTCACATTTGTTTGTGTTTTTAGTTCAGCGACTATAGCCTATAGGCCTATCATAGTTCAGCGACTATAGCCTATAGGCCTATCATAGTTCAGTCGCATGTGTGTGTGTGTGTGTGTGTGTGTGTCGGGGGGATGGTAGGGGTTGAAACCCTCCTATGTTCACAAAAAAATAATAATAATTCAATATATTTACCGGGGAAGCACAATTCGACCCCCCCAATAAACTTCACTGGTCAGTCTATACATCCCCCCACACCTCTCCTAAAATCCCTGCACTCGCGCCAGGCGTTAGATGGAAATAGAAAGAAAAAAATCAAACTTTCTTTCTCTCTTGCCTTTTGTCTTTTTATTTAAATTTTACATGCTTTTTCATCATGCTGGTAGCCCTCGGTTACACTGGTCTAACAGAATTCACAAACACAGGGACGCGATTACCATTCATATCATTTATTAAAACATTCTTTACATGCAGATAAACACGTTTGTTTGCCTTCCTATTCCGGTTTGGGCATACGCATGTGTATACTAACTTTATGTCTGTTACTATATTTAGCTTATTGCATAATTTCTGACAAAAGCTATTACAATAAACAACGTTTATGAGTTTGTCCCATATATCCTTTAAGGAATGATCAGGCAAGGCTTTTGGACTCTTTGACTGGTATGCATATTCAACAATACTTAATGCACATTATTGCTTAAACTATTGTTATATTTAATTAATAAAACGGTAATGATACGAGTTGAGCTGGGGCGAGTTGGTTTAGGGGCAAGTATACCTGCTCACACACACACACTTTTTAGCAGCAACGATGGTTTTATATATTCATATGGGCAATTCCACGGTTACTCGCGTTACATTTTTATCATACTAATTCTTTTGATTTGCTCATGATTAATACTTATACATTCAACACAGTCCTTGGCTTTTGAGAAATCATGGCAAGTGAAAATCGAACTCGTCAAAATGCTAAGGTGAGTGAAAACCAAGCATTATTAATTTATGAAGTAACTGCTACATGTATATGTAGAGACATTTGTTGCAAAAATTAATCAATAAACCAATAATGTTTTCTTCTAATTTTATGTTGTTTGGCTCATTAGTGTAGTCTGACTTCTTTTCCCTCTCAGGAATGACATCTATGTCAAGTCAGCATTACGTTATTCATCTAGAACAGTCCCAATGTTGTTGATAAAAAAATATACAACTCCGACAAAATCTGTCATTACATAATAACGATAATCTAAAAAAATCCATGTGCATAATTTTAGACACCATCATAAATGAGAAACAAGTTGCCAAGCAGATCAGTGTGCGTGCAGCCAGAGTTCCAAGAGTAAAAATAATCTGACCCCGAATACTCTGATTGGTCAATATGCCACAGAGTACTATACACATCAAATCATGTTCCAGTCACATGATCTGTGACTTTCTAACAAACGTTCTGAAACAAACACAAATTAAATAGTCAGCTATGATCATTACTATTAATATATTTTGTACATATAAACATATATAAATAACAGATACACCTTCATTAACCTCTAGCTGAAATACAAATATTTAAATAGTTTTATTTGACTTTTTTAAAAGATAAAAAAAGAAAAATAATAGACTACAAAAAAAACCCCAACTTTTGTTTATATATAAACGAGACCTAGGCCTATTCCTACATACCTATTACCATTTCTTTTCCTTCTTTTTATTATTTCGTCTAATTTTGAATTGTCTTGGTCTAAATTTCATTTCTGTTTTTAAAGAAAGTAGAAAGTTACACGCTTGCCATTTTCAGGCCCTCACGTAAGCTTTGTAGGCTAACAGTTATAAACTAATCAAGACAATTTTACTGACTTCGCTGATTTCCATAACGAGTTCATTTGTGTCGGCTTAAAAGCTTGCATGGACGCTTCCATTCAAGTCACTTTTTTTTTCTGGTGTTATTAAACGGGTCTTAATATCAGCTACATAAGGTAAAAAGCGGCAATCAATATACAAAATGATTTTACGTGCGCTATTTTTCACACTCGCCAGATTGAAATTACGTGCGCTGTACGAGCACGACCACACTCGCACACCTTAAAAGACATGGTCTGCAACACTTATTTTCTTTATTACATTTTATGAGTAATCAATGTATATTATAAAAAAAGAAAGAAAAATGAAATATGATGATTAGTTTTGATACTGTGAATGTGTAAACATTGGTTACTCGCGTTACAAAAAAAGGACATGACAAAAAATGAACCCACTTAAAATCCAAAGTCTCCTCATACTGTAACAGCTTCGTTAAAAGTGGATATATTGGTGTATACATGTAGCTATGGTGTTTAGGTATCTATTTAGGTATCTACATATGATAAGAGTTTTGAAATTGTACAATTAACACATTTTTGGTCATCAAAATTAGAGCTGCAACGATTCACTCATGTATTTGGTGCACCCATGATAGGTATTCGTTATTCGGTATCCAAAGAACCGAATATAATCTTGGGTTTTATTTATTTGTATTTTCTTTATCTTTATTATTATTATTATATAAATTTAGAAAGACCAAAGTTTGCAAGCGGTATGTACACACAGAAGTATTTTAAGCAGTCTACTATCCACTACCCAGGCCAACGTACTCACGATGGCCAAATTATGTCACTCATGCATGCAATGTTTTCGATAACGAAAACTAGTACATCCTCTGTATAATGTAGTTAATTATTATTAACAACGTTAGAAATAAAGTGACATGCGATAGTATACATGGCATATATTAATAATAATAATATGTTAAACCGTTCGTCATTGCTGTTTTAAACGCCAGTAATATGGGTTTTTTCAACTATTTGTTTAGAATGAATCCCCCAAAAAACCCACACACACAAAACAAACAAACAACACGTCTGATACTTTCCCAAATAATAAAAATTATGCACTTTGTCATTTAAAATCTTGTAATAACATGATGGAAGAGTCATTATTATATTATTATCAATGGTCAGACTCAAACTGGCTATAAACATTACAAAAAGTCGTGGCATGTTATATCTAGGTAATCAACTTACCGGTGGGAGAATTCTTCAACAGCAGTTACTGTAACAGCCGAAATCAATGTACACTAAATAACATACAAAACTGATTTTGGCAAAACCATGAGTGATGCTCAATGAAATAAGAGTTAACAGTCTAACACGACCTTTAAAATTGAGCATTCATTATTCTTATACAAAAAATCCCACATAATTTTGGACATTTTACTATGTTTATTAGACGTCAGCCAAATTAGTCATGGGCTAATTTTTGCAGTTTGGAGAAAAGTACGTACCAGCTCTCAGGTTTTATTTGGGGGAAAAAAGGAAATGAAAGAAAAACACCACCATCCACAAACATCCACGCGCCTCTGTATTTCTGTATGTTTCCATAATTTTATTGATAGTGAAATGTTTTTTTGTTGGTTTTTTTGTGTGTTTTGGAGAGGGTGTTCAGCACAGCAGGAGATGTGGTCACTGCCTAAAGAGCCTCTTTTTCTTCTAGACAGGGTTTACATGATTGTATTGTTTTCAGTCTTCTTAAAAAAAAAAAATATATAATTTTGTTTTTATAACTGACATTTAATTGTTTAATTTCCAACGTCTAACATTGCAAAGTTTAATGTTAAATACATCCTACTATTTAAATGCTATTTTTGACAGTTCATGTTCACTGGTGGGTTGCTTAATGCTGTAGAGTCAGTAGTGCAATATTGATAGATTCACTGTAATTATTGATATTAGTAAATATTTATTGGTATTCGAGACCCCAAATTCGAGATACGTATCGTATTCACCACTTGGTGTATTCATTGCAGCTCTAATCAAAATAGTCGGTTACTCATGTTACGGTTACTTGCGTTACAATTTGTCCGCTATTTGGTAATATGGCTAAAAAAATTGATTTTAAAGAAAAATGAGTTTTTAAATGTCAAACTTTTATTGAATGAAACATCAGAAAGCTACACAAATCAACTGGGTAAATATTACCAACAAATTAAACTTACAAGTTAAACAATGAATAAATTAACCTTTTTCGTGAATTAACGTCAATTTTTTGAAAATTTAAATTTTAATTAAAATAACTCTAAAAAGAGGTAGAAAATTTGAAATGTCCACAACTGTTGGCAATATCAGGTTTGTCTAGAGCCGTAATCATTGTTTTCATCATACATGTAGTAAATGCTGTCTCTCTTGTTTGGCCATTTCCAATAACATCCTGCTGGTTCCATCACTAATACCAGATAGCCATTCTCCTGCAAGCCGATGTCAATCACTTCTCCTGGGAACAACGTCTCATCGTATTCAACAACATAGCAGTCACCAACCATGATTTCAGAATCTTGCAAATTTGGTACTGCATTAGGACTATTCCACTCTATACTGTCCTTTGAAAGGGTGAATGGCACGGATTTGGAATTGGTTGTTTTCATGTGATGCACACGTCGAATTTGGATTTTAAGTGTGTTCATTTTTTGTCATGTCCTTTTTTCATAACGCGAGTCACCGATGTTTACACATTCACAGTTTGAAAACTAATCATCATAATTATTTCCTTTTTTTTAATTTTATAATATACATTGATTATTTAACTAATAAAATGTAATAAAGAAAATAAGTGTTGAATGTACAAATATTAATCCTGAGCAAATCTAAAGAATTAGTATTGTAAAAATGTAACGCGAGTAACCGTGGAATTGCCCTTAAAATCCAAAAACTGTAACCTTTCAATGAAACAATAAAGTAACAACAGAATTCTGTGAATGTTTTATTTTTCAAAAAGTAAAACAAAGTATTCCATCACACAAAAATATGTGTTAAAAAAATCTACCTATATGTAGCCTGGGAAAAGTTAGCAAATATATATATGTTTAGGCTTATTAGCCAGTAATTGTCAGCAAAAACTAACTTTGTGTTAGTGAGAAGTATGTTGGCATAATTATTCACACACTGGTATTGTTCTATTAAAATAAAATGTTGGTAACTTGCTTTACATATTTTTCAGTTGCTCTCATTACAATTTTTCATATATCTGTGTTATGTTTCATGGCACTATTGTGAAAAATGTGTGGTTTCACTACCTGTATTATGTATTAGTGTAGGAAAATATCAAGTGTCGTTTGTTACAAATCAGAAATAAATGATTGAGAGAAAAAAATAGCTATTTTGGTTACTCGTGTTACATTGTGCTATGTGATCTATTTGATCTAGAATTACAAACATAAAAATAGCTATTTTGGTTACTCGTGTTACATTGTGCTAGGTGATCTATTTGATCTAGAATTACAAACATAACATATCATATTATTAGTGCATCAAGATTAACATTGACTGCAAGCTGAAGCGCAAGCACAAGTCAACGTTAATCTGGCGAAGACATTACGCTATTAGCAGTCATATGGCCGTTCCGAGCAATTGAGGTCAAAATAATGACTAGTTACCATCACGTTTTCCCACCCAAATCGTGTATTGTGATCTATTTTGAGCTTATGAAGACCAAGAAATACTTACTTTGAAACGATCTTCACTTTGAATTAAAGGAAATAAAGTTTGACACTGTGGGTTTTCTTTAAAATGCGCGGTTATTGTTATCTGCCCTTATTGGAGGCAAATAAAACTCGGAACAGTCTTATATGTGGAAAAGGATATTTCTCGTTCCATAATAAATTATAAAAAAGACCACATAAAACTAAAATTTAATTATAGTTAATAAAATAACTTAAAAGTATAAATAAATTAAAGTTAATACAATAAAATAAAATAAAATAAAATGATAAAAAATAAATTAAAGTTAATAAAATAATATAACATTTATTATGTAATAGAAATGAAATAAAAATAAAAATATAATTTAATAATTCCAATCTCTAAAAATCCCTTTATTATAAACCCTTGGATTGGTCAAATTCGTATCACATGATGATAAAAACTGGCATTCATAGGACCATGAATCTCAGTTTAGCACTATTTTTGGCTATATAGCCGGAACTACTTTATGAATTATGTCAACAAAGGAATCCCCGAGGAATTTCCTTGAGATTCTATTTTTAGACATCAAAAAGTAATCGTCTGCTGTCAAACTTCTAAACATCTAAAAATCTTCACATATAAATTATACCATACAAAATAGGTCGCTTCAGACATTTTTATTAAAGGTTAAAAGTTATTGAAATTACTTACGTTATATGTTTATAGTGAATTCAAAATCCCACAGCTAAAAATCTATTTTGCCGATCCAAAAAAAGTGTATAATTCCAATGGAATTTGGTATTTTACAAAAGCGATTTCAAAAACAAAATTCAGTCAGTTCATGCCAACCATTAGCAGTAACGCGTATTCAACGTCATTGTAGTATGACGTACACAACACATAGTTTCTAAGTTTGCGCGCCACTGCGATCCAATCTTTAAACGACTAGGGTTTTGAAACTAGGTATATCATGTACATGTACACAGGAACGAAGCTTCAATTCGAAGCTACAACAGAGAATGTTCCACTTTAAAAAAACGAAACATGAGCATGGCTCTGTCAAATCTCACGAATACTTGTGTCGCACCACTTGAAGTCACAATGCCAAAACCATCCTGTGTTGCCACTTCCACAATTACAAGGCCAGTAAACACAGAAACTCGCGACACACCTGTTTCATCCATTTCCGGAAACATTGAAACCACTTTCTCCATGTCAAATCTATCAACACATGGAATTTTCACGCACTCAAAATTTTATAACTGTAATTTCAACGTCGTAATTGGTAAATGTGGACAGTAATAAAAAAATGGCGCCCATTCACAGTTCGTAGTTAAATATTCATACACCAACCGCTTCACATATAAATTATACCATACAAAATAGGTCGCTTCAGACATTTTTATTACAGGTTAAAAGTTATTAAAATTACTTACGTTATATGTTTCTAGTGAATTCAAAATGTTTCTAGTTGGTATTGACATTTAATGCAAAAAATTATTATGAATTGTATTATAATAATAATAATAATAATAAATTCTTTATTTAGTGAGGGTAACACAGTTAGCAAAAGCTAATCTTCCCTGAGGCCCTCAGGTACAAACAATACAGAATTACAATGCATACATTTATGAACAAATAGAAAATACATATATGGCAATAAACATATGTACAAATGATATTATTTTAGAAAATATTTCTTGAGTCTATATTTAAAAACAGCAGTATTTGGCGATGATCGGATAGCTTTAGGCAATTTATTCCAAAGTACTGGTCCAGAGTAACTGAAAGCATGTTTAAATAAAGACATTTTAGGTTTTGGAATTAATAGATTTCTATCCTCTACATTTCGAAGGTTGTAGGGATTGTTTTCTCCAACATATATTAATAAGTTTGAAAGATAGTTTGGGGCTTCATTGTATAGATATTTATAAATTTGTAAACATTTGTGATAGTGTTTCCATTGTCATCCATTTTAACTGTTTAAATAGTGGGGCAGATGGAGTAATAGGATCTACATCTAATATCATCCTTGCAGCTCTCTTTTGCAGTTTTAGTAAACGTTCTAATCCATCCTGATTACAGCTTCCCCAAATTACACAGCAGTAATCGATGAGTGGTAAAATATACCCATTGTAGAAAAGTTTTCTTGCATCTAAATTTAAATACCTAATGATTTTTGATAACAGATACAGACGTTTAGAGATCAGGGAACACACGTTTAACCTGATTTGTCCATTTTAAATTATTATCAACTTTAATTCCTAAAAGTTTTTCGCATTCAGTGTGTTGCAAACATTCTGAATTTATTATAAGAGAAATATCATTTTGGATTGTAACTTTTTGTCTTGTTCCTATAGTCATATATTTGGTCTTTTTTGTGTTTATGAACATTTTATTATAGGAACACCATTTTTCTACACTATTCAGATCTTGCTGTAGTTTATCTTGAATTTGAGTAACAGTTTTGATTGTAACATTGTCATTCTCTCATTCGGCTATTGACGGAAAAAGCCGAACCACCATAGGGATTCCGCTAATGTTGAGTATGAATTTCGTGTTAATAAAATAGTAAATAGTTGGAAAATAGAGTTCACTTTTTATTTTAAAGAGCTTTACATTAATGACATGGTTATGTGTTTGGAATTATAAGAATTGAACGTGAATTTTTTTGAGTTTCATGCTAGTACGAAACGCAAAACCACTTTAAACACTGTATGAATGGCGTAGCAACTTTGCGATCTCGCAGTGCAATGCTAAAAGACTTACAAGAGGATGCTTTGTTGTCTAGCAGAGCCTAAGAGAGCTTTGTGAATTAGGCCCCATATCTCTATAGAAGACAGATCTCGCAGTGCAGTGCTAAAAGACTTACAAAGAGGATGCTTTGTTGTCTAGCAGAGCCTAAGAGAGCTTTGTGAATTAGGCCCCATATCTCTATAGAAGACAGATCTCGCAGTGCAATGCTAAAAGACTTACAAAGAGGATGCTTTGTTGTCTAGCAGAGCCTAATAGACCTTTGTGAATTAGGCCCCATATCTCTGTGCCAGTCACTTGAATTGGTATGCTATTAACAATTGTGTATACCATATTGACTGCAGAACCAGTGTTCCGCCAACAAAGCACGGGTGAACTGTGATATTTCATTACCTCGAAGTAAGCACCAAATATAAGCAAATGTTCAATTCACGGAGGCCTGGCAAGTTTATTGTTAATTACAAGGTAAATGCTTTTAAATTGTTAATGATTTTTTTAAATTTGCTTACAAATGACCGATAAGCAGACGACAAAAAAATTGATGATGACTGGGTTAACTCCATGATATAAAATAAATCTCACAGAATTTAAAGCATAACGGAATCATGGTCATTGACGATATATGCTCTTCAAAAAAAGTAGGGGAACTCTAATAAGAATTTACAGTTACCAAAATTGTAAGGTATATTAGCTGTGGAGAATGGTTATATAATAGTGAAAATTCAATTAATTGGGCAAACATTACAAACACCAAATATCTTGAAGGACAATTGGGTTCAATTCACGGAGGCCTGGCAAGTTTATTGTTAATTACAAGGTAAATGCTTTTAAATTGTTAATGATTTTTTTTAATTTGCTTACAAATGAACGATAAGCAGACGACAAAAAATTTTATGATGCCTGGGTTAACTCCATGATATAAAATAAATCTCACAGAATTTAAAGCATAACGGAATCATGGTCATTGACGATATATGCTCTTCAAAAAAAGTAGGGGAACTCTAATAAGAATTTACAGTTACCAAAATTGTAAGGTATATTAGCTGTGGAGAATGGTTATATAATAGTGAAAATTCAATTAATTGGGCAAACATTACAAACACCAAATATCTTGAAGGACAATTGGGTTCAATTCACGGAGGCCTGGCAAGTTTATTGTTAATTACAAGGTAAATGCTTTTAAATTGTTAATGATTTTTTTAAATTTGCTTACAAATGAACGATAAGCAGACGACAAAAAAATTGATGATGACTGGGTTAACTCCATGATATAAAATAAATCTCACAGAATTTAAAGCATAACGGAATCATGGTCATTGACGATATATGCTCTTCAAAAAAAGTAGGGGAACTCTAATAAGAATTTACAGTTACCAAAATTGTAAGGTATATTAGCTGTGGAGAATGGTTATATAATAGTGAAAATTCAATTAATTGGGCAAACATTACAAACACCAAATATCTTGAAGGACAATTGGGTTCAATTCACGGAGGCCTGGCAAGTTTATTGTTAATTACAAGGTAAATGCTTTTAAATTGTTAATGATTTTTTTAAATTTGCTTACAAATGAACGATAAGCAGACGACAAAAAAATTGATGATGACTGGGTTAACTCCATGATATAAAATAAATCTCACAGAATTTAAAGCATAACGGAATCATGGTCATTGACGATATATGCTCTTCAAAAAAAGTAGGGGAACTCTAATAAGAATTTACAGTTACCAAAATTGTAAGGTATATTAGCTGTGGAGAATGGTTATATAATAGTGAAAATTCAATTAATTGGGCAAACATTACAAACACCAAATATCTTGAAGGACAATTGGGGTCAGAAGTGAAATTTGAAAGTTGACGTTCTCTATCAGTAAATCGCAATTTTGGTGTGTTGATAAACAAACCTGAACGTTCTTTACTAGGATGTCTCAGGGTTGAAAATTAGCAGTCCCCCGGTCGCCCATGACGACCTTTATTGGCTAAGGACGACTAAGAATTTTACAAAGGTAGTCCGTTGGGCGACCATCGATTTTAGTGTCTGGCGAGTATGGTACTAGTTAAAAAAGAAACACAATGATACTGAATCGAATTTGACAAAAGACACCATGTCTATGTTGGCGCAAACTATAGATCTGGCAGCAGAAGACCTAGAACATGTTCTATATTTTGACAGCGCCAACATAATGAATAAAGATAAAATTCATATAAAAACATTAATTTATTAAGTTTTAAACCCATACTGTCTCAAATAACATTTTATTGGGGATAACAGTGCAGTGTAAATTAAAACAAAAATTCTTTACAAATTACCATCAAACTGCATAGGTTAACTCTTTTTTGTGATACAAATTTTAAGGCAATTGATGGAACATCCAAAGTAATCTGAATGACGCAACCGTAATACATGATCAGGGTCGTATCTTTGCACAAAGCAGAGTCCAATGGGCATTTGGCAAAACAGTTGATTATTCCATGGATCTCTATCTAGAACAGCCACTCCCGAGGAAATCATTTGCTGGGAATTTCACCCTACTTGTATCACCACAAAGTTTATTCCATCCCTCTTGCATCGCCACAAAGAGGACTGCCACTCCCAGACTAGTTTACTAAAGCACGCACTTTTTATATCAATTTTTACTTTATTCATTATGAAGTTAAATGTCAATTCATCCGTTTTCTTTGACGCAAACGGTTATTATTCAACAAAAAACACTATAGTTTTAATTTTACCTGTGCAGTTAATTCCAATGTGATAACTGTGTGATAATTGGAGGGCTTGTTGAATTTGAGAAGGGCCAGTAAGATTTTTCTTCAACTGGCCCTGCTGGCGACCTTGGTTTTCATGTTAATTTTCAACCCTGATGTCTGTTGTCAAAACATATAACATTAATATTTCAGGTTCCCCTACTTTTTTGAAGAGTATATATATATTACCATCGACGTCCCAAACTGTCTTCACCTAACGACAAAAACACAAATACGATATTTACAGAAATACTGTTCTACATTTTTCAGCTACGATACGTAAAACAAAATAGATTGCAATCAATTAACGTAAAAAATCAACAATGTGGATGTAAAACAAATCCATTCTAGTAAACAAACGTTTCTAACTGCGTTCAGGCGCATGCGTTTGCAAAAAGTATCATAATGGGCATGTGTGGTTCGTCATTTTTAACGCCACTATATGAAAAAATATCTGTTTCTTAACTATGCACAGTTGACGAACACTTAGTTTAATATTATTTTAAAAGGAAACATTCAATTTGTCAAGCCTTCTGGTCTGGTCCGCGTTTTACCAACACACATCGCTAACATTTGATGACTATATACTGATAGGCATTACGCTTATACCAAATAAACGTGAAATATCATTTTTTAATGAATTGATTCATAATTAACACAATTTACAGTGTTCTATGCCCGGCTTTATAACTTACTCTTCTTTGGCTAGTGGACAAAAACATTTTACTCGCCAAGCTTAAAATGTTACTAGCCACACTACTCTTTTTGTATCATTTATGCATGTGTTGTAACCATCTGAACATTATACATGACTTATGCTGCTGGATTAAATAAATAGTTTGAAACAATGAAATTGTTTAGTTTTCACTCAATCATGAATTTGAAATGAGGACCATTTCAGAATTGATCACGAGGGAGGTGGGAGGGACTGTAATTATAATTTTATGCCTCATATGACTGCTATTTTGTGCCTCACATGACTGCTATTTTATGCCTCATATGACTGCTATTTTTTCCCCTACATATCCTACCGTATAGTGCATTGTGTCAGTATTATCGTCATGCTGAAGCCACGGAAACTGAAAGTCAAGTTTAATTAAATATTCTACGGTTTTTGGCTGGCTCTGTTTCGGTTTCAGCTGCAGATTTCTCAGATTGGCCTTCATTTGACTTTTCAGTACTTGTTTCACCCGTCTCGTCTTCTTGATTAGCGTTTAAAATTTAAGATTTTCGTTTTCCTAAAGAATTGTAATATTTTAACATTTTGCCACTTTGAAAGGTTTTGCCATGTTTCTACATGCTGGACGGAAACAACGTATACATCTACACAACAAGAAAAACAAACACACCGCTAACTGGGGCTGCATTCAATTTGAACGAGTGTAGCAACATGCATAATGGTTTAGCAGATAAAACGCATCACTTGTGTCCGTTCAATAATTACATAGTGGAAACTTTGGCAGGTTTTTTGTTACCCTGCTCCACGTAACATTTTGTAACGTTAAGACCACCATCCCTTCTAAAATTATGTAACACCCTCGTCACCCCTCCACTTTTCACTGCCAGTTACGCATTTTAACCAACATTATTCGGTTTGAATTTTTTTCTTTTTAATTTATTTTAAATAAATAACGGATTCAAAAAAATCATCAAATAAAAATATGGCCATGTATGGCTGCCGGTATTTAGTTTATGCTTTTAAAAAAAATCATATTGTTGCCGGCAAGTAAATCTTGACAAACAACCACTCCCCCATAACGTTTGTAACGCATCGCATGGTGCATCAAAGAGCATTATGTAATTGTTGAAAGGCTCATTTATAATGCATTGTTTAATAATCAGTCTCCATTTTGCACATTTGATTACAATGTGTATAGTTTGAACAGTGAGTGAGCAACCCTTTCTTGATTCTGTACTCGTGTTCTTCAATCAAATGCAACCACCACTAATGTACCATAGTGAATCGGTTATGTATAGTACAATACAGTATTCGGAACTTCTTTAGTCGGCCGATTGCATACATGATCCAGAAATCCATATCAATTGAGATATTCCAAATGGTTGTGTGCATTAAAATAATACACCAATTGAAATATCTGGATTGTTTTCGCGATGAGTTCCAAACAGTACCAAAAATTAATATGGAATTCACAGTGTTCAATCGGACAACTTTGTAAATAACAAAGTGTTCCGACTGCACAATGATGTCAACAAATTGCATTGGTTTTCACCGTTAGGACTCTGAACGCACATGGCAAATAATTTAATACTTAGACGTTACGGTTTTTGGAGTCAGTCACCAGATGGTGATGATAATAAATTTAATCGGTCGCCACGCCAACATTTTGGTCGCATTGGCGACCATTTTGGTCGCAACGTAGAACACTGATTTATACACTCAAAATTATTTTAAATTGGCACTAAAATGTTGCATACCTTTTGCAGATGGAATATAATAATTGAAAACCAATTCTAACATCAGGGGTCTTAAAAATTGTAAATATTAAATAGAGCTGGGCGGTATTGAAATTTGAGGTTCAGTATCGATATCATTTATGGGGTGATTTACCTCGGTATCGGTATCATTTATGGGGTGATTTACCTCGGTATCGGTACGGTATTGACACAATACCGATATTGAGCGCTATTTTTGGTATACTCGGCTTTAAATGTACACCTGTGTTAAGGCTCACCTGCTAATTTCATCGAAATACAATTAAATTCCATACACAAGGCTCTCGTCTTGATTTATACCAACTCATTTTGCATCAGATATATTATTAGTGCTTTCCGGGAAATATTTTTCAATACCAAAATTTCGGTATTTTGAAATTTGCTCCGTACGGTAAATCGGTATTGACATAATATTGATACCGAACGGTATATACAGTATACTGCCCAGCAATAATATTAAATTATGCTTTGGCCTTGTTAATCTGGCACGTGTGAGGTCATGTGACACGCAGCGAATGTTAATTCATCTTTCTCCATTTTAAGTAAATTTCTACGAGTCATGTGAATCCGATATCGGTAATTTTAAGGAATAAACAAAAACGACTTAGTAAAATTAATGGTTTTAGTGGTTTGTAAAGTTTTGTATTTAGATAATTACAGTGCTGTCCACTACAAATTGTTTTATTATCTGTAGTAAATAAACATTTTAAAATGGTGCATAAATATAGGCCCCCCCTTGTATCCAAAACAATTTGCATGTCCGGTGATTCGGCGCAGTAGATGTGGATCATTGACCCTGCTATTTATAGACCGCCCATGACCTCATTTTGTAGCCCATAAACGCTACACTATTGTCCCAGGATTATTTTAGTACTTTTTTGTTTTGTCTTGTTAAAAATATTACCATGAAAATGAACGATCACACATGACCCATCTCATGATCAGTTTCGGAATAGTTTTCTTGAGTGGCACCATATTGCAGATGCATACATGTTCATTGTCATGCATGACTAAGATGCCTACATGGAATTTTTGTGTCTCGGGTGGACTGTGCACACATGTGGATCTTATTTGCTTTTATTATTTGTCAATTAAGGTGTAAAACTTTTGTTTTGTCTGCATTTGTCAGTTTAAATAAAAATAACCAAAAACTTTTTAAATTATACCGTTTACTACAATTTTAAAAATGCAGGAAAGGTGTTATTAGACTGGTTTTAACATTCTTAATATCAATAAGGCTGACCTACTTCGCGTTTATATACACAAAAACAGGTGAACTATTTATTTTGAAATTATGATATAATTATTGATAATTCTAAAAAAATTAATTTAATTGCACCCTAAACAATAAATATGTTGATACTTGATTACTCATTGAAAAAGGAATTGAACTTTAATTCGTTAAAAAACCCGACAACATGACAACTTCCTTTAGAAGCATACTTGAGCAAAATACCAAGTGTGCCGAATCACTGGACGTGTTGATACACCTGACACGGTTGTACTTTTCTTAACTTTATTGTTTACGAAAATGTTCCTGAACCGTTCTACAGAAGCGTATTAGTGCCACCAAACGCAATAAAATAATTCTATTTGCCTACATATAATGTTGGAAAAATCAACAACCTTTAAAGGGACATTCCTGACTTTGCTGCAGTGTTTAAGATGTTATCGACTAACAGACTTTTTAACAATTGTAATCGTCACAGAAAAGATTAGTTTTATGTATTTTATGTTAGAGGGGGTTTATATAATAAATGCCCAATATTTTGTCATATCTGGTAGAGCATGAGCATACTGGGTAAATTGTGAAAACGTTGTCATAACTTTTTATGAGCAGTATATTGAGTTTCTTCAGTGGGAAATTAAGCTGCAGGTAAAAAGCATGCAAGCTGTGGGAAAGGTAAATGTCACCTGTCTGTTCATCAGTGCATTTGCCAAAGAAAAAAGAAAGAAATGTTTTATTTAACGACGCACTCAACACATTTTATTTACGGTTATATGGCGTCAGACATATGGTTAAGGACCACACAGATTTTGAGAGGAAACCCGCTGTCGCCATTACATGGGCTACTCTTCCGATTGGCAGCAAGGGATCTTTTATTTGCACTTCCCACAGGCAGGATAGCACAAACCAAGGCCTTTGTTGAACCAGTTATGGATCACTGGTCGGTGCAAGTGGTTTACACCTACCCATTGAGCCTTGCGGAGCACTCACTCAGGGTTTGGAGTCGGTATCTGGATTAAAAATCCCATGCCTCGACTGGGATCCGAACCCAGTACCTACCAGCCTGTAGACCGATGGCCTGCCACGACGCCACCGAGGCCGGTCATTTGCCAAGGTTTCCAGCAGGCAAGTTGACTGGGAAATGGCTCTTAGGAGGTATGTGGTTTAGTCTTTTGGACAGATAGTTTGACTATATTTTTCCCCAAGACTCAAATACAGGGCAATTTAGTTAATTGTAATTTGTTTGTGGTGATTATTAATAGGGTTGTTTATTTGTTTGTATTTAGATATACATGCAAGTGGTGTTGTATATTAGTGCATAATCAGGTGCTATAACTTAGGTAGTTTTACTTTGTTATAGGATACTTGGGTGTGTGTATAGTGTATGTTTTCAGTTGTGTAACTGACCATATTAGAGAGTTAAGCGTAATTTGTGTTGTGCGCCAGGAGTAAATATGGTACAAAACAAGGGGTTACGGTTAATTTGGTTTATTGTGTTACAATAGTTTGTACACATTTTTGTTTCAGCCTTTTGGGTTTGAGCGTGAGCCAGAACCACGAGAAGTATGTAATCTACGAGGGCTATGATAGCTATGTGAGCTATGATAGCTATGTGAGCTATAACTGGGTGTGAGGGATGACACAGATGTGACCAGCGGGACTCTAGGAGAACCATCTGCAAGAGATGTCTACAGACTAGTGTGGTGGCGGACTGTTGTTAGGATGTCTGCAGTGAATTTCAGATGAGTTTATACTGATACAAATTGAACTGGTTCAAAATGATTATTTGACTAAGGCTCGAACATTGACTAGAAGCGAGTTGGCTCAGACTGGCTTACCATGGATACCAGAATACAGTTTTTTGGGGGGTTTAATTTAAGGTTGGGGTAGTGATGTGTTTGGAGTGATATTGTCATTTTGTATATAAATTTGTTGAAATGTTTTGTTGTTGGACTTGTTTCTTGGACAATATGTCTTACTGATAGTCAAATCTCTCGTCCATCTGTGACAGTAATTACATATCAAATATATTTTTCTGCATAAAATATTAGTGGCTGTATATTAAACGTGTTTATGATAGTACTAATATTTGTACTAGGATAAATTTCATTTTATTTCCAAAAACAATTTTTTTTCGGACGTACGAAATTATTTGAAGACAAAATCCAGTTTGGGCTTCTTACTAATATTAAAGGAATGCTAAAGCAAGGCTTTTGGACTGGTGTGCATATTCAACGATACATAATGCACATTATTGCTTAATATCAACAAGTATAATCGTATAGTTAATTAATAAAACGGTTAAATGTGACGGCTATTATATATAACGGGCGCAGCCATTTTGTACCATCCCAGTGAATACGCCCTCTGGCGAGCTGGTGGTTACGTAATACCTAACGTGTCACTTCAGGAATTAGTCTTCGAACTGAAGAAACAAAGCATACCTGATTTTTGCGGATGCATCGCAATGTTCTGTAATAATCTTCATCCCAGTAACACAGCAACGTGTATATGTGGTTTATTTTTCAATACAAAATAAACCACCATTGTCAGTGTTGAAATAACTGTATTATATTTTGTATATATATTAACCCACGTACTGAAATAATAGTCGGAGTGTTTTCTTGGTTAATTGGTCTTTTTTTTTCTTTTTCGTGGCCTGTACCTGTGGTTCTTGATTGGCAGGTGTATATTTAGACGGTCCCTAGACACACAAAAAAGACGTGCCTCTTTTATTAAGATCACAGGGTAATGTGTGATAACCTCAAATCGTAATGGACTTTACCAGCTTTATTACTGTAAGTAATTCTGTAAAACCCTCGATTAAGTAGACTTTCCCATCTAAAATCACAAAACTGACCAATTACGTCGTCCCAAAGAAAAGTATCACTTGGGTATTGTGAGTGGTAATTTTTGCTCCAACGTAGCCTACCAATAGGCTTAATAATATGCATTTTTTCTTTGGATTTTAAAAGAGAAAAAATATAACTCCATTTCGTTATATTGATGCACATTGAAATATATTTAGTTAAATAGTTTATCATACTATCAAGTCATTTATGTTGTTTTACAAGTCAGGTTGATGTTTACACTGTGCATAATGGAAAAGTTCGACCTGAGCTGAAGTCACTTCGCCCCAAACTATACCACCAGACATAACAAAAACAAAACAAAATGGCTGCCCCCAGTTAGTAGTAATAATCATGTTTTTTTATTAATTCTAAAATTATATGTTTTTCATTTGTTAAAGTGTCAGTATATGTTGGTGGTCCGGGTATGCATCTTTCCAACACATACGGCTCTTGTTGGAGTTTAGTCTACCTTTAAGACAACCAGAAACACATTGAATATACAGACACTGATATTCTAAACCAGAAAATATATTTAATATGTAAGTTTAATCGTAGAAATATTTTATTAGTCGGAAACATCTTACAATGCAGCAAACTCAGGAATGTCCCTTTAATATATTAATTAACAAACCAAGTTTTAGATAAAAATATCAAACGGTGTTTAAATAATACACGTTACATTAATATAATAATTAGCAAACTAAGTTTATATTAAATAGTACACCATTAGAATACATTAATTAACAAACTAAGTTTAGATAGAAATATCATACTATTGTAACAGGGCCACGTACCTTTAATATATTAATTAACAAACTAAGTTTAGATTACAATATCACAATATTATAACAGGGCCATGTACCTTTAATATATTAATATTGTTAATTAATACATTAAAGGTACGTGTCCTACTTCAATACTGTGTGATATTTATATCTAAACTTTGTTAATTAATATATTAAATGTACGTGGTCCCATTACAATACTGTGTGATATTTCTATCTAAACTTTGTTAATATATTAAAGGTACATTGTCCTACTACAATACAAATATTAAAGGCATGTGGTCCTATGACAATACTATGTTAATTAATATATTAAAGGTACAGGGTCCTACTGCAATACTGTGTGATATTTCTATCTAAACTTAGTTTGCTAATTAATATATTAAAGGTACAGGCTCCTACTACATTACTGTGTGATATTTCTATCTAAACTTTGTTAATTAATATATTAAAGGTACGAGGTCCTACTACAATACTGTGTGATATTTCTATGTAAACTTTGTTAATTAATATATTAAAGGTACGAGGTCCTACTACAATACTATGTATTATTATATGAATATATTAATTAACAAAGTTGAGATAGAAATACCACACAGTATTGCAGTAGGATCCCGTACCTTTAATATATTAATTAACAAGCTAATTTTAGATAGAAATATCACACAGTATTGTAATAGGACAACGTCCCTTTAATATATTAATTAACAAAGTTTAGATTGAAATATCACACAGTATTGAAGTAGGATACGTACCTTTAATGCAGAGTTCGACAAATCCGCTAGCCCGACGCCCGTGGCTAGTGGTTTTTAAGTTCGGGCTAGTGAGAAATGTAAAACCACTAGCTCGTTATCGCTCGATCGTGGTTTTTTTCTTTTCTTCTTTTTCTCTCGGCTGAAATTTCATTTAATATATTTGATTGTGACATTTGTCATTGAATAATATCAACAACGCTATCAGTATATAATAATAATCTACTTGAGCTAAGTCTGCAAACTGCAGTAACATGCTATCTCTACATCGTCACAGTTACAGCATGAATTGTTTACTTTTCCCTTTGAAGTTTCTGGTACAGGAAATAAGTCTAATGACATGGTGTTTTGATTGGTTGGACAAGTCACGTGGTAGTTAATCTCGCACATATGTTTTAAGCTAAGAACTTGGAAATCACCAATCACGACAACAGGTTAATCTCAATCAAGTAAACCCCAGCCATGCTTTGAATTTCAGTATTTGTTTTATTTACCTATTGTTTTCTAATTTAACACTTCGCTGACATGTGGTTATTGGCAATTAGGAAAACAACCGCATATGCAATGACTCTGTTTGGCCTATTAGGTGTAGCAGTTTGAATAATACGTCACAGCTGCGGATACAAAATAATACCTTTTTTGTTCATCATTTAACAACGGATTAGATGTTGCCGTTATATTCTTTTGATATCGGTCTGACACAGGATAATGCCCTGTATTTGAGCAATTGGCATCACCGTTCCTGGTGACATAAATAGTAGGCCCTAAATATATAACCAACTACCAAATACACTGAACTATCTGTTACCGTGTGTCACACTGTCATTTAAATTTAATTCGTTTGATAGTGGGTTTAGATACCAACCATGAGTTTGCTTAATTATTTTTCCCTGGGGGGAGGGCAAAAGCGAAAACGGGACAATGACGATGGATCACACTTGACAAAAGACCAAACATATGACACAACAAAAAACTGAAAGTTACAACATGATTTAAGAGTTTGTATTATTCTCGTAAATGTGTAATGTTACAAAAATTATATAAAAATCCAGTTATAATTTATCAGGAATTTGGGCTAGTGCTTTATCTTGGTGGGCTAGTGGTTTTGACAAACCCACTAGCCCTGTGGCTAGTGACTTTTCAAAATATTTGTCATACTCTGTTTAATGTATTAATTAACAGAGTTTAGATTGAAATATTACAGAGTTTTGTAATAGGACAACGTCCCTTTAATATATTAATTAACAAAGTTTAGATTGAAATATCACACAGTATTGAAGTAGGAAGTAGGACACGTACCTTTAATGTATTAATTAACAGAGTTTAGATAGAAATATTACACAGTATTGTAATAGGACAACGTCCCTTTAATATATTAATTAACAAAGTTTAGATATAAATATCACACAGTATTGAAGTAGGACACATACCTTTTAATGTATTAATTAACAATATTAATATATTAACGGTACATACCCCTGTTACAATATTGTGATATTTTAATCTAAACTTAGTTTGTTAATTGATATTTTAAAGGTATGTGTCCCTGTTACAATAGTGTGATATTTCTATCTATTGTTATTCAATATATTAAAAGTTGTTGATTTTTCCAAGATTAATATAGAATATATATAACAAGTGAACTTCCCAAACGTATCTGACCGAACGAAAGTGAGGTCAGATACGTTTGGGAAGTTCACTTGTTTCGTAAAAATGATATCTAGCGAAAACGAGTGTGGTATTTTTTATTACCCTCCTTTAAATCACGAAAAATAAATAAATCAATCAATCAATTTTGTATTCAAGACCGGATGTTGATTTGCATAACTAGCCGGTGCACGACTACGTACTGCCGCATTGAGAAATAGTTTGTTGTACTTCCGCTACTTCTCAGTGACGTTTTCAGGGGAATGGTGTAGACGTACTTCCCGATGGAGGTACATGCATAAATATATGTTTATTTTCATATTGGGTGAAAAATGGGTAAAACTAATGCATAATTCAATATTTTAACAAAACGCCCCCAAGAAACAAATGTTCCCGTTACGCCACTGGTTATGCTAATAATGATGAATTCACAAATCACAACTGACAATAACAATTTGTTGACCAAAAATCCAAAGAATAAGAGAATAAGTGTTTTTGCAGTTAAAAACGTGTAGCTTTGTACACAATAAATATAGCATATCTTACCGTAATTTCACTTGAAATCCATATTTCATAAAATGTACAATTTTTTAATTACAGAATTTTCTTCAAACACATTCAGGTGCTTCAGTAATGTTAAAAAAAAAACCAAAAAACAAACAAAATCAATAGAAATTTTGCATTGGATTTTTTCCAGCATTCTTAAAACGGAAACGTCATGTACCCAATTTTTGGTTATTGTAAGGAGGTGCAAAGTGACGTCATTGGAATTCTGACGTCATTCAAATTCAAAATTAGCTATATTATTACAATGCTTCGTCATTAAAATAAAAACTGGTCTACTAACCTTGACCCCTGTTAAATTTCTACAACAAGCAAACAATGCTGTTTACAGGTCGGTATATTTAAATTTTTCATAATTCTACAAACAATATTAAGTTTAAGTTTTAAAAAATAAAAAAGTACCTTTTGTCAAATATATCATATGAAAAAAATTAACGTTGGATACGTTTCATTTATCATGTATGAAGCCAAAACAAGGGTCCAAAAAGTGACTGTCGTCGACCGTAATAATGATGAATTCACAAATCACAACTGACAATAACAATTTGTAGACCAAAAATGTACATAATAAATAAAATATGTTTAATTATTGTTCTGTTCATTATTTTATTTTTATTTTTTATTTAAAAATATTTCTCGCACGGTCTAGTTTACATAAACTTTTAATGAATGACATTGCTGAATTGGTGAATGACATTTGTAGTAAAAGTTGTGGGATGTTACTGACCTTGACATTAATTATGAATGAAAAAAAAAGTCCCGTTATGCTAATAAGGTCGCTGTCCAACCAATCGAAATTGACTGTTCCCTGTTGACAAATCAAAATACAGTTTGTAATACGCACCTGGTGGTGCGTACGAAATTTGTACGACACCGCTATATCTTCACCAGGAGGGTAATAAAAGTTGATCTTTCCAAGATTAAACTTGATTTTTCCATGATTAAACTTCATTTTACCAACTGTGAAGATAAACCTCATAAATGAACGACATGCCGATGACAACAAATTGGTTGTTGATTGCGCGAACCGTGCACGAGAAAACAAAGTGAACGGAATTGGAAGCAGAACGCAGTTAGCAGGGGTGCACAAATCAGTTGTCCGCACGCCCGGGACAACCAAAATATGTTGCAGGCAACCATTCTTTGTCAAACAGTTGCCCCGGCGGACAACCAAGAAAATCATAAAACAAGTAAAATGAAAAACAAAACTTCCCGACACTCGGACAGTCACAGGCAATTCAAAAGTATTGAAACTGATAACTTGACTGACAGGCAATATAAATATCCACCCTAACGCTGTCATCCACTCAGCGTCCACCGTGCATGATTTTGACGAGTTCAATGCAGACAGATACGTTTCAGAATGGTGGCTATTAGCAAAGGGCACAAGACATGTGAAAGGCCACAAACTACACCAACAAGCATCCAGTTCTGAGCTAAAAATTTGGCTAAGCCATTTTCTATCTTCCGATGTGAACAATCGGCTACATAATCTATCCGACACCTAACATATAATAATAATACCAAATATTAACAGGGATCTCGCGACTGGTAACGAGAAGTGGTGTCATCAAGAATTCAGCATAACAATGTTTGCTTATTTTAATAATCAGAGTTATTAATTTTAACGGCAACTTGCACGTGTCAAAATATATTGTTGCAGACACTGAACAATATGACTACACGCAAGTAAATCTTGATGTAAATTTGTGAGAAAAAGCGCTACCACAAAATAGTTGTTCGCATTAATGAATACTTAATTGCTGTTTCGTTTGTTTATTTCTGTTGTCTTTGTTAATTTCGCACTCATGCATTTCACGATCGCGGGAAAGGAACATGCAGTATTTACTCTCGAGTGCCAAATAAACGTACACCTACGTTTATTAAATTTGTGAAAAAAATTTGGTGTCTACGCTTATTCAGCAGCCTACATTTAATTACATCTTTTAAAAATGTAACCTCCTATGCTAATTCGGCACCCAACGCTTATTACAATTCTTAATTTAGCAAATGGTACCGATTTTCCGCGATCACGGAATCGCGGAATTTACAATTTTCCGAGTTGTCAAATAAAATGCCAACTTTTGTGGTCAAATAATACATTTATTTATTTATTTATTAATATACATACATTGTTTGGAAGGACTTTCCTTTGGCACTGTCACTAACCCTAACCCCAACCATAACTATTTATGATAAGTATTAAAATTTTATAATGTTCTTTATACATGACAGTGCCAAAAGAAAGTCCTACCCATTGTTTTTCTGCTTAGTTGATCATTTGAACCATTAAGGCACAACAAAGTATGTTACTCTACGACAAAATGTAAACACGTTTACGAACATTGTTGGCCGCCATTTTGTTTTTATCGCTCGGCTCGGTTCGGTTTTATTCGGTTGGGTAAATTCCAAGGATGCGTTCGATTGAGTGCTCGCCTGTAAATCGATGCAACAGTCTTGCAAGCAAATTAATCAATTACACTTCAACACTTCATCTTTTCACCAAACATTGAAGACGGGAGTACCGAATTCTTAAAGGTAAATATGACTTTTTAAGCTATGTATACTAGAGTAGATAAAGTACAGTTCCTTTAGGATAAGGGGAACTGGCCCAAACTTTATCAACATTCTTTCCTCTTTTTATACATATATATTTTTTTACATTACAAATTCCACTCAACCTTTTTATTTTCACTTGCAAATAGAGTATTAGAAATTAGCGATAAAAATTAGGCAGAGTTACACCCCCTAACTGCGTTCCAGTTCCGGCGCGTTCCGCTAACAGCTGGCATGGCCGATGACCACAGTTGTTTGTGAATCTTCAGCTGAGATTTATGCATGCCAGCCCCTGGCATCATAAGTGTCCCCACCTATGCTTTAAAAATAAAGAATGTTACAGGTAAAAATTAAGTTGATGAAATTACGTCTTGTTAACCATGTGTTAAATATAGGAGATGAATCTAGCGAGCTGTCATCCACCCTCATTGTTTTGGTTTTTAAGCCTGGAACTTTTGGATTTTTTTTCAAAGCTGCAATCTCGTCTCACATTAATTATCATAATTTCATTTAAACGTACAAACACACTTACAGTTTTAACTAATTGTGTGTGACAATAACACAGTTGTAACAGTTAGATAATAGAAACATATGTTTATAGTGATCACATTTTTTCATACTATGGAATTTACTACAAGTTATTTATTTCTGAGCCGCTTGTTTTCTAAATTAAATAACAAAACTTGAATAGTATATTTTTGTTATTTCCAAAACACTTATTTTTATTTTTACATGAAACCAAATTCTGTTTTTATTACAAGTCAATTTTTACAATTTAGCTAAATTTCCAGACCCTATGCTAATTCCGCACTCTATTCTTATTGGTTTTAAAAAAAAATTCCACACCCTATGCTAATTCCGCACCCTACTTTTAATTGATTTTAGACACATTTCCAGACCCTATGCTTATTCAGCCCCTATGTTTATTAGGCACTCGAGAGTATACAAATTGCGGTTAAATGTACAATGAATACAATTAGTTTACAATAATCATATTTGTTAGATAAAATATTATATAAATTTGTTGACTGTGAGGTGACATCTCAAAAGTTAGCTAGATTTTAAAAAGACGGTAAAATTTGAATTCATTATCTTTTTAATCAAAACCTTTTGACGTAAATGGATAGTTGTCATAACGTGAAGTCAGCATTCTTAGGCTACGTATTTTACAAGCTGATATCAACAACAAGCATTTAACACTATGCGGGAATCAACAAAATGGCGCAAATTACGAAACTGTTGGGGTGTGGAATAGATGGGTTCTTTTAAAATACAATTAAAAGCAGTTCAAACCAAAATAAAGATTGCTATTTTACAGAAATAATGAGCACTGAGAAGAGTATTGGCTCTCAGATTTTTATTAATGCCATAGGCCTTAGAATTTTGGGTGTGTTTGCAGAGGGCATTGGCTTCCAACTCTGCATATCTCCCCTCACCCACTGAAAAATCAAAGTAATATATTAACTGCCCCTACCCCCATTGCTGTCTTTGATTTTGATCGGGATAATTTTTTTATTCAGATGTATTCCAGTTTGTACATAATTAGCTGAAAAAGATACAAGTTTCATATTCATATATAAATACTCTATACAGTACTACACAAAACAATTTTGGCTAAAACATTTTCATTATGGCAAATTTGCCAAATAAAAATCCCATTTGGCAATTTTTTTGGCAACAGGTATTTTCAATCTTGGATGAGCCCTGAGTTCATCAAGTATTATGACTGTGACAGCCCAAGCGAGATCGAACCACCTCTGTGGATCCATTCAGCTGATTGGGTTGTTTCTCGTTCCAACCAGTGCACAACAACCGGACAAAGGCTGTGGTATGTGCCTTCCTGTCTGTGGGAAAGTGCATATAAAAGATCCCTTGCAGCATTAGGAAAAATGTAGCGGGTTTCCTCTGATGACTACGAGTCAGAATTACTAAATGTTTGACATCCAATAGCCGATGATTAATTAATCAGTGTGCTCCAGTGGTGTCGTTAAACAAAACAAACTTTTTTTCAGCCTAAGCAAAGATGAGCTGTAGATAAATAATGTTAAAAAAGAAATAAAACTAAACTGATAAGTAATGATAATAATAAAAACATTTTAAATTTCAGTTTCATTTTAAAGACGGTTCAAAATTATATTCGTAAAACTTTTTATTAGAGACCGCACCGGAAGACTGATAGCACCACTCACATCCGTTACACCATTGCCGAATGCAAGGTTTGAAAAACACATGTTAGTTAACGTCTATAAAACATTTATTGTTTAATATTGGAAGAATACCAGTACTTGTAACAGGTATAAAATACATTGATAAAACTTTATAACAAATATAGAACTCGTGTTACTTGCCACTTTACGTTTTATTCAGTGGCAAAGTGAAAAAGTAGCGATATTGCATTTAATTATTGAAAAATAGTGGTGTTGTCGTTATTGCAAGTATTTATTTTTGTGAGGTAATTATATTTAATTTATTACTCTTGCAGTACATGACAAAATTTAGATGTTTTGATTTATTGTATAACTGTGATCGCCCGTTAACAACATCTTCCTGTTTGTCTGTTTACTACAATTCAAGATGGCGGATATTTGTTTACATTTTCAATGATTTGTTATTATGAATACATTTATTGTGGCCCTGACACATCTGTTGTTAGGGAATCACATAAAAATAATCCCTATAACCACATCTTTATAATTAACGGATGTAGGACAAAATGTCACTGGAAAAAATATCAAGTCAAAATATCAACTATTAAAATGGAAGGAAGGAAGGAAATGTTTTATTTAACGATGCACTCAACACATTTTATTGACGGTTATATGGTGTCAGACATTTGGTTAAGAACCACACAGATATTGTGAGAGGAAACCCGCTGTCGCCACTTCATGGGCTATTCTTTTTCGATTAGCATCAAGGGATCTTTTATATGCACCATCCCACCGACATGATAGTACACACCACAGCCTTTGTTACACCAGTTGTGGAGCACTGGCTGTAATCAATTAAAGTGGTACCCAGGTAAAAATGTCAACTTTGACATTATACTTAATGTGTAAAAAACCCTTTAAAATCCTAACCATGTATTCTCTGACTTTTCGTTTCACCAATTAAACCACTGTTTGCACACCTCTGACAGCACTAAATGTGTATATAATTGTCTCAATAACAAAGCATGGGTGATGTAATTTTGTTTTTTAATGCCACTAACTTATTTTTTAAAAATCAAAGACAGGCTGGCTAATAAGCCATACAAACAACAATGAAGAATTCTGCAATTATTCCAAATTTTGTATTTATGAAGAAACTCAATTTGCCAAAACCTAACATACATCTGTTATCTCTCTTGCTCTGTCCTTCTTTTCCTCTTTCACTGTCTCTCTGTCTCTCTTCTCTGTTCTCTCTATCTCTCATATAACACACACACACAAGTTGACATTTTGACAGAGATACAACATTAATGGTACACATTTTGTCCTCTTACATATTGACCATTGACCTGTATATCACTTTTTCCATGGCCGACTGATGCTCTTTACTCTGTACAATTGAATGCTGTGATAATGCGGGTAACGAATGAGGAGTTACATGTAGCACATGACGATGATGGTAATGTTAATTTGTAATGCACAAATGAATTTTATTACATTCCACATGTCGTATGATATATGCTTATGCAACAAAAATGGCCGTTTTCTTATGTTGAACCCTTTTTGGGGGTGGATGGGCATTATAATGACCAATTAGTCGATTATACTAATGGTACTGAAGGTGTTTTATTTGAAAATAATGAATACATTCCTACAATTTTGAGTGTGCCAAACTATTTGGGTTTTTATTTTTTTTTGCAAAACGGAGTTACCTACCCTGATTACAAATTATTTTTTTTGGGGGTCAGGGCTAATTGAATTTTTTTTTTTTTTTTTTTTTTTTTAAATTCTTTTAAAGGTATTTCTTCAGTATAGCAAACAATCAATATCATTCTTGTCATATTTAAAAAGTGTCCGCGGTCCCTATTTTTAAGAAATATGTGGGCAACCAAGAGATGATGTTGTTTTGTTGGGCAACCAAACTTCAGCTACTGGTTGCCCACCGGGCAACTATCACAATTTCACATTTGTGCACCCCTGTAGTTAGGGATGTTGAGGATACTATTTGGCAATTTCATGATTTTGGGCTACGCAATGGCTCTCGTGTTAACATCGAGTTCTGCTGTGGTCAACCTGGCAACAAATGATGAACTGCTGGATAACAAAGCTATATAATTTTACGATAAAGATGAACAAACCTGTCCAAACATACAAAACAAGTTGCAATCAGATTCAGCGTACATCATGATCACGTAAAAAACCCCACACTATTCTAGATATTTCTATTTCACGACATCACATGATTATTCTCAGGTAGTTAATTTCTACCTTTTTACTGTACCCACACAGGTATTGCAGCAGACAAGAAAACAGTCTTCAGCCTCATGAATCAGCCTCAAGCGTTTTTGAGATTTTCTTGTGTTGTGTAACATGACATTGCGACTTATGCATTATATTATGTAACTATACTGTATAATGTTCCATTTTTATTGTTTTATTGGTATATATTTGTGTTTTATCAAATAAAAATGTAGGTCCCCTGGGCTATATACCATATCGTATAAAACAAATTACTGTTAAAAAAATTAATGTTATATTTATTGTGTACACAACCAAAAAAAAAAGAGTGCGAAAAGTTACTGTCGTCGACCTTAGTATTGGCCGATAGTCTTTGTGGCCCCGCATGCCCCCTTGCCCCCCCCCCCCCCCCCCCCCCCCCCACCCCCCCCCCCCCCCCCCCCCCCCCCCAAACTCCAGACCCTCTGACTAATAATGATACAGTAAGGAGTCTAATGTTTTGTTATAAGATCTAATGAACTCAACACTGACCAACTAAATGCTACTCTAAGAATACACAATATTTATTGATTTCTTTACGAATTTATATTCAAAGATGACATCAAATCTGGCTACGTAAATGATCTGTATATCATGTACTTACACATAAGTCACTAAACCAGAGTAAGTATACATATTTCTGTATTTGGTTTTAAAATATTTCTTATAACAAACATCGTCAATCATCTGTGTTATTGTCATTGATCACTATCTTCCCCTTCTGCACTTGTTTCATCATCACTGTCAGGTAATAGAATATTCATCCTGTTGTGACATATTGACGTTGCATCCTGTTGCTGACAGGCACAGAAAACTGAGCATGCCATTCCTGCTTTGTTACATCCACAGTGATTACTTTCACATGGCATGTCACTGCCAGGGGAAATACTTAATCGTAGCCACCAGGATTAGTCCAGTCATTTTAGTCGCTTTTAGGGCATAACCTTAAACAAATTGCAACACGAAGAAATTTAACTGTTTTCTATTCTACAGAGTCATCTTAATAACATATCAAAAGTATAGAAAAGTATAGAGAACGATTATTTTTTTATTTGAAATTTTCTAAGAGGTATTTAGAAAAAAAATACACATATTTAGTGATTCATTGGAGGGATGGTAGTTCACAATATTCGTGATTTTCTGTCATGAAACTGAAACGTTATGGTTCAATTATAAACAAGACAATGTCAGATTAGCATGAATGAATATTTTAGTAAAATTTCAAAATGGCCGCCATTTTAAAGATGACTGTCATTAAATTATGAAGTTTATTTTTCTTAATGCACTACAGTATGTCGCCATATACGAATACGAATATATCATTCTTTTTGACAGTAAAAGCAAGCCAATTTCAGATGGTTATGGATTAATATCTTAGTTAAATTTCAAAATGGCCACCATTCCAAGATGCGTGCCCCATATTTAAGTGT
>NC_054713.1:46011356-46176356 GCF_016097555.1 Gigantopelta aegis
GTTGATTTTTAAACATTTTACAATTCTCACTTGAACAATTTGAGTTATTTGTCTGTTTCTAACAAATAACGACACTGCTGTCCTGTTTGTTTTTAATCATAGTTTAAATTTATTGAAAGTGTAATATTTGTGATTATCTTTTCAAATTATAGTTTATTTTATTGAAAAAAACAAAATATATTTGTGATTTAGTTTTTAATCATAGTTTAAAATAATTGGAAAAGCTATATTTGTGATTTAGTTTTTAATCATAGTTTAAAATAATTGGGAAAGCTATATTTGTGATTTAGTTTTTAATCATAGTTTAAAATAATTGGGAAAGCTATATTTGTGATTTCTGGTTTTCATAACAGTGCTTTATACACTGACATTGTGATTACAGTTTTTAATCATAGTTTAACCGTATGGCTATTATTTGTGATTTAGTTTGTAAAATAGTTAAAAAATGGAAAGCTATATATTTGTGACTTAGTTTTTAATCAAGTTTAAAGTAATTGGAAAAGCTATATTTGTGATTTAGTTTTTATCATAGTTTAAAATAATTGGGAAAGCTATTTGTGACAGGTTTTCCTGCCAACCACCAAATTGTGATATCCCACAGACGACAACAGTAACATGTGGCTAAAATTCCTACCTGCAGCGTATCAATCGACATACACAACATGGATATAAATACTACCACCCCTCACACTTAACAGTAAATCAGAAAGAATTGGGAGTTATCCTGCTCATTTCTGACATAACGGGTACTTTCTATGACTACCCTAGTTCCACACAAACATTGTCAGCACAAGGATAGTTGGTACGTTGATACGTAAATCAGAAAGAATTGGGAGTTATCCTGCTCAATTCTGACATAACAGTAGTTTCTATGACTACCCTAGTTCCACACAAACATTGTCATGCTATATTTAGTAGAACCCCGCATGTGTTTCAAGCACAAGGATAGTTGGTACGTTGATACTAGTTCAGGTTAAATTACAGGAATTTATTGGCCAGATGAATTTGTAACAACTGAAAATGCACATTAAATACATTTTCTTTTGAATATCGGGGGAATTGTTTTGGAGGTAAAATCCAGTTTGGTCTTCTTACACATATTAACCGAAAAGATGCTGAATATAAAGACACCGATACTGGGCCATTCCTGAAAAAAAGAGAAAAAAAATCTCATTGTGGCTTGAAAATCAGTTGAAGCCTGACAGCTTTAATAGATGTTATAAGATGTCTGTAGTACCTTAGGTCATATCATGCAACTAGCTAGAGAGAGTCATCACTTATATGGTGGCCATCTTGTTTGTTTTTGTTTGCCTTTGTTACCAATGGTAACCTGTTACAGTGGCAGCAAACTCAGGACAGTCTCTTTAACTGATTACTTACACAATACAATTATATATGTATATTTTAGAACAAAATGTTACATTTAAAAAAAAATTATAGTTTGTCATTTAAAAGGTATTATTATTAGCCCTACTGGAGGGGATTATAGCTTCCATCTCCGTCCGTCTGGCAGGCTGGCTGTCCGTTCCACATATAGATGAGTTTTTTTCACAATATTTTGAACTATTCAGCTGAAATTTAGTATTTAGCTTTATCGTGTACTGTTACAGATCAAGTTTGACTTTCATAAGAATTTACCCATTTTTAACAGGAGTTACTTATATGACCTTTGGGGTGGGATTTAGCTCAGTCGGTTGAGTGCTCGCTTGAGGTGCTTGCGTCGCAGGATCGAACCACCTCGGTGGATCCTTTCAAGTGATTAGGTTTTTTCTCATTCCACAAAGGAAAGGCTGTGGTATGTACTTTCCTGTCTGTGGGAAAGTGCATATAAAATATCCTTTGCTGCATTAAAAAAAAATGTAGCAGGTTTCCACTGATGACTATGTGTCAGAATTACCAAATGTTTGACATCTTGTAGCCGATGATTAATTAATCAATGTGCTCCAGTGGTGTCATTAAACAAAACAAACATTTGTATGGCCTTGACCTTAGCAGATGTGGAAATTTGTTTTCTGAACTTTTTTCTCCAATGCCTCCAGATGTTGAGTTGCAATTTGTGTAAAGCTTTATCATGTACTATTACATATCAAGTTTCACTTCCATGATGATGTGTACCCAGTTTGTCAGAGTTATGGCCCTTAAACTTGGGAGATACTAAGATTTGTTTTCCAGAATATGAAGTCACATGTTAACCTATCAGTGACCCTCAATGGACTAGGATCGATCCCCTCGTTGTGTTGTTGGGTTATTGTTTGTCCCAGCCAGTGATCCACAACTTGTATAATGATATGTTGGCAGCGGGTTTCCTCTCATTATCTGTGTGGTCCAACACGATATAACTGTAATTGCATCGTTAAAACATTCCTTCCTTCCCTCAGTGGATTTTGTAATATTATAAAATTTGATATATAAAACATAGTAAATGAAATTATTTTGTTACTGTTCATTGTATATCATTATCATTCCCACCAATATTTATTTCTTATTTATTTTTAATATAAATTGATATTTATTAAAGTATTGTACATTTGTAAAGTTTACTTTTTGAAATAACTATGTAGGCCCTACTAATGCTAAGTCAAACAGGAATTGCAATATTTTGCAAACTTCACTGCTTACTGTGGCTGCATTGAGATCCGATAAAACATGGTCCCACATGCCTGTCATCTATTAATATTCATTGAAATATTAGCCAATCAAATTTCACCTTTATTGTGCTTAAAGATGGTGGTAATTTAAGTAAGAACTACCACACAGTGTGGTAGAGGACCAAGTATCTTCTTGATGAGATTTCATTGCTAACTGTTCATAAATGCATTTATATATAGTAGAAACTTGAATTAAAACCAGATATTGTGGCACACATTTGCCGTTCACCCCAACTGAGATATGATGGTGATTGTCAGATCTTAATGTAACACATAGTAAATGTTCATTTTCATAGTGTAATTCTCTCACATTGGGAGAACACTTTAAATACTCTTGTGTAATGTTTGCTCAGGAACTTACATGTCTTTGATTGTATTATTTAAGTATTTTTGATAAATATTGTATACTTAATGTTGACTGTGATGAGTTGTAAAGTGCCAGTTTTGTATATTTCCCTGTATAAATTTGTATTATTCAATATATTACTCCTTTTAAGCCAGTAATTGTTAACAACATTTTCGTAAATAAGTAATGAACAAAAATATTGCTGTTTGTTACTTTTCACTTAACTTTTCATTGATGATCAAAGCCAGTTTCCTCAACTGAAGTGTGACGTGTCAATTGTATGATGTAGATCCCATCACAACCAGTGCCACACAACTGGTATACCAAAAGTTGTGGTATGTACTGTCCCATCTATGGAAAAGTGCATATAAAAGTTTTTTTTTTACCCACTTTAACCCCCCTCCCCCCCCCCCCCCCCCCCCGAAGTATTTGGTAGTAGTTGGTATGTGATACAAATGGATTTTCTCTCTTTTTCCAGACACAATTGTCTTTAACATTGTTAAACAGCAAATAGCTGTACTTATTAAAGGTGCTGCTATTTCGTCAAACTTTTCTCACAAACTGTAAGTCCTAGATCAGTGAAACTTGGTTTATAGTTGCATCGAATGTTCATCACAATGCATATTAAAAATATTAAAATTTATTAAATTAAATTTTAAAATCAGATATAATTTAATTTAATTTTTTTTAAACGTTTCACTTGTATTTTATTTTTAAAAATTAAATTAGTCTTTAATTTTACATTACAAATTATTTCTTTTATAAAATTATTTTGGAAACTTGTTTACATTTATTTTTATTTTTTAACATACATCGGGATGAACATTTATGGATGCTGTTTAACAGCTTTAATGTAATAAATAAAATAACTTGTCTACAGTGTTGTGTTAGTGATGTTTCATGTTACAGCTGTTAAATCAGTTTTATCATATAACGGCTGTTGAATTGAGTTTATTATATAACAGCTGTTAAATCAGTTTTATCATATAACAGCTGTTGAATTGAGTTTATTATATAACAGCTGTTAAATCAGTTTTATCATATAACAGCTGTTGTATTGAGTTTATTATATAACAGCTGTTAAATCAGTTTTATCATATAACAGCTGTTCAGTTGAGTTTATTATATAACAGCTGTTAAATCAGTTTTATCATATAACAGCTGTTGAATTGAGTTTTATTATATAACAGCTGTTGAATTGAGTTTATTATATAACAGCTGTTGAATTGAGTTTGTTATATAACAGCTGTTGAATTGAGTTTATTATATAACAGCTATTGAATTGAGTTTATTAAATAATGGCTGTTCGAGTTAAATTTATTATATAGTACGTGTTGAATTGATAGAGGATTCTTAATATTGGAAATATCAACCAAGTCTATGATAATTGGTATTTGTGGAGGCTCTGCCAAGACCAGTACTAATTAACGAGATGAGAATATTTAGTAAATCACAGTTTTTAAAGTCAGTACTATGATGTCATCACAATCAGCACAAATGTAATTTGATGTCACCCTAAATATTATCAAAGCGTTATGCTTAGGGTCCAATTCCACAAAACATAGTAAGCCTGGTTCTACAACTCGACCACATTTCTTATGACTGTTAACATTATAGCAAAACATAGTAAGCCTGGTTCTACAACTCGACCACATTTCTTATGACTGTTAACATTATAGCAAAACATAGTAAGCCTGGTTCTACAACTCGACCACATTTCTTATGACTGTTAACATTATGACTATTAGCAAAACATAGTAAGCCTGGTTCTACAACTCGACCACATTTCTTATGACTGTTAACATTATAGCAAAACATAGTAAGCCTGGTTCTACAACTCGACCACATTTCTTATTACTAGTAAGCCTGGTTCTAGAACTCGACCACATTTCTTATTACTGTTAACATTATAGCAAAACATAGTAAGCCTGGTTCTACAACTCGACCACATTTCTTATTACTGTTAACATTATCGCAAAACATAGTAAGCCTGGTTCTACAACTCGACCACATTTCTTATGACTATTAACATTATAGCAAAACATAGTAAGCCTGGTTCTACAACTCGACCACATTTCTTATGACTAGTAAGCCTGGTTCTAGAACTCGACCACTTTTCTTATGACTATTAACATTATAGCAAAACATAGTAAGCCTGGTTCTACAACTCGACCACATTTCTTATGACTAGTAAGCCTGGTGCTAGAACTCGACCACTTTTCTTATGACTGTTAACATTATAGCAAAACATAGTAAGCCTGGTTCTACAACTCGACCACATTTCTTATGACTAGTAAGCCTGGTTCTAGAACTCGACCACTTTTCTTATGACTATTAACATTATAGCAAAACATAGTAAGCCTGGTTCTACAACTCGACCACATTTCTTATGACTGTTAACATTATAGCAAAACATAGTAAGCCTGGTTCTACAACTCGACCACATTTCTTATTACTAGTAAGCCTGGTTCTAGAACTCGACCACATTTCTTATTACTGTTAACATTATAGCAAAACATAGTAAGCCTGGTTCTACAACTCGACCACATTTCTTATTACTGTTAACATTATCGCAAAACATAGTAAGCCTGGTTTTACAACTCGACCACATTTCTTATGACTATTAACATTATAGCAAAACATAGTAAGCCTGGTTCTACAACTCGACCACATTTCTTATGACTAGTAAGCCTGGTTCTAGAACTCGACCACTTTTCTTATGACTATTAACATTATAGCAAAACATAGTAAGCCTGGTTCTACAACTCGACCACATTTCTTATGACTAGTAAGCCTGGTGCTAGAACTCGACCACTTTTCTTATGACTGTTAACATTATAGCAAAACATAGTAAGCCTGGTTCTACAACTCGACCACATTTCTTATGACTAGTAAGCCTGGTTCTAGAACTCGACCACTTTTCTTATGACTGTTAACATTATAGCAAAACATAGTAAGCCTGGTTCTACAACTCGACCACATTTCTTATGACTAGTAAGCCTGGTTCTAGAACTCGACCACTTTTCTTATGACTGTTAACATTATAGCAAAACATAGTAAGCCTGGTTCTACAACTCGACCACATTTCTTATGACTAGTAAGCCTGGTTCTAGAACTCGACCACTTTTCTTATGACTGTTAACATTATAGCAAAACATAGTAAGCCTGGTTCTACAACTCAACCACATTTCTTATGACTAGTAAGCCTGGTTCTAGAACTCGACCACTTTTCTTATGACTGTTAACATTATAGCAAAACATAGTAAGCCTGGTTCTACAACTCGACCACATTTCTTGTGACTATTATCATTATAGCAAAACATGGTTATTATATAACAGCTATTCATTATGGTTATTGTATAATAGATGCTCAATATGGTTATTATATAATAACTTGAATATGGTTATTATATAATAGCTGTTGAACATGGTTAATATATAATAGCTGTTTAATATGGTTATTGTATAATAACTGTTCAATATGGTTATTGTATAATAACTGTTCAATATGGTTATTATATAATAGCTGTTGAATATGGTTATTGTATAACAGCTGTTGAATATGGTTCTTGTACAATAGTTGTTGAATATGGTTATTGTATAATAGCTGTTGAATATGGTTATTGTATAACAGCTGTTGAATATGGTTAATGTATAATAGCTGTTGAATATGGTTATTGTATAATAGCTGTTGAATATGGTTATTATATAATAGCTGTTGAACATGGTTATTATATAATAGCTGTTCAATATGGTGATACAACAGCTGTTGAATATGGTTATTATATAATAACTGTTGAATAAGGTTATTATATAACAGCTGTTGAATATGGTTATTGTATAACAGCTGTTGAATATGGTTATTATATAACAGCTGTTAAATCAATCTGATTAAAATGAGCTCTACCTTCACACATACACATACACCTTGGCATAATCGCAAATGTTTTCAAATTCTTTTCAAATCACTGGCATGATTTTGCAAGTAAGGTTTTGATTGGTCGAATGAAAGGTCAACTGGACATGATCTCCAACGGGGTGCTGTAAGATCCACATGTAATAGTTGAGCTAATTTTAATTAGATTGCTGTTGAATATGATTATTATATAATATAACAGCTGTTGAATATGATTATTATATAATATAACAGCTGTTGAATATGATTATTATATAATAGCTGTTAAATATGGTAATTATATACTGGATGTTGAATATGGTTATTATATAACAGCCGTTGAATATGGAATCAGGATTAGTGTTGCTGCCCATAAAAATTAATACTATACTAGTATTGGTCCGATTTAGTAACCATTACGTCGTACAGTAGAAGATCGATACCTTTACAATCTTGCAAAATAAAATATGTGAAGAGTTATTTCCCTTAAAGTATCACAATGCAATGTTTGATTGCACTTCTAAAAGGTGAGTGCGATAAATAAGGCTGGAAAGAACAGTTAAAAAGAGCAGCCAGCTATTTTGAAGTTGGGGCGGGGTGGGGTGACAGAGACATGCTCCAACTGAAAGGTTGGTGAACTCAACTGCGATTTCTCAGCAACTGGATAACAAAAGGCCATGTTTTAAAACATTTCCGTATATACATGTAATGTGCTTACCTTTTCTGACACCCAGCAACCCATGTGTATTTTTGTGCCGTGGTGTTAAACATTCATTCATTGTCTCTCTCTCTCTCTCTCTCTCTCTCTCTCTCTCTCTCTCTCTCTCTCTCTCTCTCTCTCTCTCTCTCTCTCTCTGTATCACTCGAGCCCGGGGTACATGGAACCTGCTGTGTTTGCCAGGTAATCATTCCCCATGTGGGGTCATACACTCTGGAGACACGCCCATGATCGCACCTGTGAAGTGGGTGAAACTGTGTATGTGGCCTTACACCTACCCACTGAGACTAGTAGTGCACTCCAGGTTGGAGCTGATACTAGCATGAAAATGCCCCATTGTCACAGGTGGGATACCAGTACCTACCAGCCTGAAGTCCGATTGCATATGGGGGAGGGGGTGTGTGGGTGTGGTCATAGAATTTAATGTCTGTTAATTTTGCCCAGGGTTCGGTAAATTAAAGCTAGTGATTTTTTTTTAAACATTTGTCGAACTCTGTTTTGCCATGTGCAAAGTCCCACACCGCACCACTGTGTTAATAAGGAGTGACACCACCTCTCGCTCGTAGACAATCAACACAACGTCGTAGCATGCAGCTGTCGATCAGACGTCGAAAGAACTGCAGGCTGTAGCCTGCCACTCCGAATGGAAGCAATGCCCCAACTCTTGAACACTTACAGGTTGGCTATGATTGTCTCTCAGTCGGTTTCCCAATTCGTCCTTGACAGGCATGTTCATGGTATATCAAAGGTCGTGGTATGTGCTATCATGTCTGTGGGATGGTGTATATAAAAGATTCCTTGCTGCTAATGAAAAAATGTAGTGGGTTTCCTCTCTAAAACTATATGTCAAAATTACCAAATGTTTGACATCCAATAGCCGATTATTAATAAATCAATGTGCTCTAGTGGTGTCGTTATACAAAAGAAACTTTAATTTTGGTATCTGCAGATATCTTACCTGAACGACGGTAGACACTGATTGTGGCGTCATTGAACTTTACGGCAAACCTAGACTCGTTTGTGAACAGTACCCTCCGCCATTCATCACGTGTCTTGACGTACTGCTCGGTGACGTAGGAGAAGAGGTGATCTAACTGCTTGGCAGCGAGATCGAATACTGTTGACTCCTAAACGATTCTAGGTTGTCTGGTCAGAGACCCGTGCACCTGTTGCAACTCTCAGCTGGTCACCAAGATGTCTTGACTGACAGGGCGTTGACGTAATGTCACGTGTACAAGATACCGGTCTTCATGGTGTGATGCTGAGCATACTAGATCGAGGACAATTCTAAATGGAACTGAGGCACCGTTTTACGAAACGATCTTACCACTAAGATCACCTTAAAGCTACCTTATACATTTATGGCGATCTTAGCGCTACGATAGCTTCGTAAAACGAGGCCCAGGGCAGTTGACACTTTGACTACAGTCGATTAATTATCTGTGTCACGTTCCTCTTAGACCAAATCGAATGCACGCTATAGCCCTTCTCCAACTGACGTCTAGGCATGGTCCAATTTAACACTAATGAATCATCTGAATTGTAGAGATTTGCCAGCCAAATCTATGCACTATGACTGTTATATCAAAGGCCGTGGTATGTATTATCCTGTCTGTGGAATGGTGCATAAAAAAAGATCCCTTGCTGCTAATCGAAAAGATTAGCCCATGAAGTGGCGACAGCGGGTTTCCTCTCTCAATATATGTGTGGGACTTAACCATATGTCCGACGCCATATAACCGTAAATAAAATGTGTTGAGTGCGTCGTTAAATAAAACATTTTCTTAATTCCTTCATGACATCTTGTTCAGGGGCATTATGTCTCCAAACCCCCTAAAAGTTACTCGCTTCGTATTCTCTTCCTCAGTCAGTCGGCCCCTCCCAGCAATATTCACTTGCTTCGGCGGTACCTGCACTTAATTATTCATTATTCAAAACTGTTTTATCAGCCTTGATGGTGTACCGGTTTAGCCATCAGCATGAAGTCCCGTAGTTACTGGGTTCGCGTCTCAGTACCAGCTCACACCCGGAGTGACTTTTAAAGCAATAAAATTGAATTATTATTAAAACGTTTTACAGACGGCCACTACACCACTCTCTAGGAAGTAACCATTAGTCCAGGACAGCGTACTTGAACCGTAATCAGGCTCGTTTGCAGGAATTTGAGCAGTGTGTGTATGTGTGCGTGCGTTAGTGCGTGTGTGTGAGTGAGTGAGTGTGTGTGAGTGTTAGGGTGTGTGTATGTGTGTGTATGTCTATGTGTATATCTGTGTATGTATGTATGTGTGTATGTGTGTGCATGCGCGCGTATGTCTGTGGGTATGTTTGTGTGTGTATGTCTGTATGTGTGTGTATGTCTGTGTGTGTCTGTATGTGTATGTTTGTGTGTGTATGTGTGTATGTCTGTGTATGCCTGTGTGTGTATGTATGAAGAAATTCAGAAATTCAGCACAGCCTAAACGGACAGCATATCACATAGCAATATTAGTAAGTTTGCAGATTAGAGTGGAAGCATAGATTAACTGCAGTTATTTGTTCTTTTTTGGTCGGACACAAATGCAAGTAAATTTAATAATAATAATAATAGATGTTTATTCCAGATCAGAGATCCATAGAACATATTTAAACATCACACACACACACACACACATATATGTAATAATAATAATAATAATAGATGTTTATTCCAGATCAGTGATCCATAGAACATATTTAAACATCACATACACACACATATATATGTAATAATAATAATAATAATAGATGTTTATTCCAGATCAGAGATCCATAGAACATATTTAAACATCACATACACACAGACACACATACACACACACACATATATATATGTAATAATAATAATAATAATAGATTTTTATTCCAGATCAGAGATCCATAGAACATATTTAAACATCACATACAAAACTGATTACATCATATATACAGTAGCTTGTGCCAGCGATTTAAACATACACATTTGAGGTACACGTTTGTACACCGCAGGTGGGCAAGTAGGTCGTTTGAGGTTGTTTCGATTCTGCTCTTCAGCGAATATGCTGTTGAGCGAAGTAAAGCGCCAAAACGTTTTACTCGACGACTGACAAACATCTTGCTGGCACTGTATGGTCGTCGTTGTCCGACCATCCATCACATGGGCGTACATAGGATTTTGAAAAGGGGGGTTCCAAAATAGATTGCAGATATTGGGCATATATTTCTGTTGAGTAAATATAATAATGTCAGATATATTAAATTATAAAAAAAGCGATTTCGGGGGGGGGGGGGGGGGGGTCGGTCGAACCCATTGACCCCCCATGTACGCCCATGCATCAGTATGCATTATTATAACATATATTAAGATTCTCCATGGTATCTGTGTAAATTTCACCTATAATGCACCCGCGTACAAATTACTACAATAATTCACAAATAATTGTGTTTTAACAGATTCTGAACATTTTGCAAATCGCCGCAACGTTTGCACGTACACAAAGGGAAATACTTAATCGTAGCCACCAGGATGTAACATCTCGCGAAATGCGATTTTAAGCTACGCCCTTTTTCGTAAGCCACGCCCCATGTCATAAACTAGTCTGATATGTTTCCGCGGGAAATAAACATAAATATGAACGAATAGGCCTAATTCCCTAGTAAATTATGTCAAATATAGAGCTGTGTTATTGTAACGAGCATTTAATAAAATATTAAGTAATACAAATGCGTTTTTCAATGTGTTTTTTTCTTCTAATCTGTACTTCCGATGTTTTGACGTACCTACGTAGTCCGATACACCTGCCGTCAACTCGGCAACTGAGTAACAGTGAGTTTATGACAGATGTATCGGACTACAAACAACGCTGTAAAGTTAATCGTTTGTAAACGTGACACAATATTAATAATACGTGAATAATATAATATATCGCATAGTTTGGGGGGAGAGACTAAATCGTAGACACTGAGAGTCGTCAGCCAGTGAGCGTCTACTGAATATTCATGATCAAACGGTTGATCGACATCGAGATTTTACGACATCGAGTAATGTTCTGGTGTATACATATATAAATTATTCCAACTGTAGATATTAATGTAACAAGTATTTAATAATATACAGTGTGCTTAATAAATTGTGTAATTGAATGTTACGTAGCGTATATCAATGTCGTTGTTTGTTGTTTTCCTGCTCTTCTTCTGTGGGATAATCCCGCCGATATTTTGATGAATTTTACACCAGTGGTTACGGTTATCTAAACGTCAAAATTGTAATGCACGTCTGTACAACTTAATTTCATAAACAAATAAACAAACAACAACAACAAAAATCATTCAACAACTACAGAATGTATAATTTAAAATAATTACTGTATAAATACTACAGAATGTATAATTTAAAATAATTACTGTATAAATGAGTACAGGTCAAACCGATTACAAAAAATGTTGTCCACTACTGTTAATTATAATTATTTAATTATTTGTAATAACAATTGTCCTAAATAAAAATAATAACAACAACAACACAACAGTAGTTACGGTAGGTTTTTGGAAAATTATAAATTTAAGATTTCAGTAGGTTGGATTATAAATACATTATCTCAATACCAAGTACACATGAAGTCATCCACTGATGTAGTTAACAAATTACACACTTCTTGACTAATGTCTATTTCCTCCAAGTAAAAGTCTACTTTTGTAGACACAAAATTAATCAATTATCTAAGTGATCAGAGTAGATTTCTGTTTCATCCCAGATTTTTTTAAATAGGCGCCATTTATTAAATAGATTTGCCACGGCAACGTTGGGAGGTTGTGCTGAGCCAGCAACGCCTGTGTTGCCCTGGCAGTGTGCGGCCTGGCATTACATACTTGCTGCAGCAGCGCAACACGTGTGGGTGAGCGTGCAAAGTGTAACCGGGAACGACGTGATTGTTGATGACGTCATTTTGGTACACGGCGGCATTAACGCGTTGTCTCTAACACATGCAAGTTGTGTTCTGTGGTTGCATGAGAACCCACCCCACACCATCACACTACCCCCGCCCCATCGGTAACGGCCTGCAACTAACGCAGCAGTCGGAGTACACGTTCATGTCGACGTCGCCATAGACAGGATTCGGCCATCAGCGTTGGAAAGATTGTAAGCGGCTCTCATCAGTAAACAGAACATATGTTGCCACTGGCCACGTCGCCATCTTTGTTTGTTGTAATGCGCCCACTGTTGACGTTGTTGGCGGTGCCGAGGGGTCAATATTGGTCCCACATAAGGACGGCGGTTACGGAGTCCTGCTATAACATCAGACGGCGTCGGACGGTATCGGCGGACACTGGACCACGTGGACCACGCACCTGGTGAGCGGTGTTAGCTGCTGGCAGCATCCGATTCCTAAGGTGGGTCACCCGGATGTACCGGTCTAGGGCTGCGGTTGTCACCCTCGGGCGGCCGGTGCGTGGTCGATCGTTCACAGATCCAGTGATTTGGTGACGTTGAGAAAGGCGTGCGATTGTCGAAACATGACATCCCAATTGTCTGGCTACAGCAGTACGGGTCTGTCCGGCTTGCAACATCCCGATGGCCATCCCTCGCTGGAGTTGCGTCAGTCGCGGCATTTTTAAAATGTGATTCTGTTGTCTGTCACTACTCAAATTGAATTTATGCGATTAAATCCTGGGCCCATATTTTCGAAGCTATCTTAGCCTACGAAATCGTGAAATCATCGTAAGCTATGACGTCACTATGGCGTGCGCTGTAGTGACGTCACAACCTACGACGGTTTTACGATTTCGTAGCGCTAAGATGGCTTCGAAAATAGGGCCCCAGGTGTGTAGGCTTTATAAGCATTTCAACGTGTTTTGAGAATTCGTGACGTCACACAGGTAATGAAATTGACACGCAGGTGGGACTGCGGTGTGGGTGTGTGCCATGTCCTTTAACACAGTTGAGGTTCAATTCCACCAAAGATACTGCTTTACAAAGTGCAATTCTTTCGCATTTTCAGGACCTGCGTTTCTTTTGCGTTTTAGTATATATTTCAGCTACGTAAACACCGTTTAATGTAGACATGACAATTCAATATGAATGTGATGGCTTAATCTATTATTTAACTAATCAGGGTAGATTTTCTTTTCATGTGTGAAAGTTTGATTTTATTTTGGATTTTTTTTTTTTTTTTTTTTTTTTTGTAACAAGATGTCAATAATCTTACTGCATATTTACTATTCATGTCAGGAGTGGTTTTCAGAAAAGATGACTCTTAAAATTTCAAAAGCGTGGATTTTACCATACTTAACTACCAAAGGTATATGGACATCATCCACCGAGGGTAGTTTTCCTTTAATATGTTATATTACATTACACATATGTTGGCTAATGTATATTTCAGCTACGTAAACACCATTTAATGTAGACATGACAATTCAATATGAATGTGATGGCTTAATCTATTATTTAACTGATCAGGGTAAATTATCTTTTCATATCTTTTTTTTTTATTTAAATAAATAGATATGAATAACCTTACTGCATATTTACTATGTCAGGAGTAGTTTTCAGAAAAGGAGATTCTTAACATTTCAAAAGGGTGGATTTTACTGTACCTAACTACCGAAGGTACATGGATATCATCCACTGAGGATACTTTTCCTTTAACATGGTATATTACATTACATATATGTTGGCTAATGTATATTTCAGCCAAGTAAACACCTTCTAATGTAGACATGACAATTAAATATGTATATCATGGATTAATCCATTATCTAAATGATCAGAGTACATTTCCAAATTAAAAGAAATTATTATTATTATTATTATTATTATTATTTAAAAAATATATGTGAATAACCTTATGGTACATATATGTTTACTGTCAGTGCTAGGGATAGTTCTAGGAAAATGAGACACTTAAGATTTGAGTAGGGTGGATTTTACAGTACCCAACTACCGAGGGTACATTATCGTCCACCAAGGGTACTTTTCCCAAAAGATGTTATATTAATTTACATATTTGTTAACTAATGTATATTTCAGCTAAGTAAACACTTTATGTAGACACTATATGCGATAGATTAATCCATTATCAAAATGATCAGTGTAGATGTCTAAATTGTATGTAATGTTTTTATTTTGTAATCAAATATATGTGAATAACCAACCTTACAGTATGTTTACTATCTATGCTAGTAGTGGAGCAACTTAGCTGATCAATTGTGCACTTTTCTGTGAAAGCATGAACATTGGCAAATGGTTAGATTAACCCAATACAAGGATATTTAGTCCAGGGCCCACTGGAAATTGCACCCTGTATGGCTGCCATCTTGAAATCCAAGATGGCCACCATTGTGGACCTGTTTTGTTTAATATCTCCTTAACTAATACACATATCGAGAGAGTTGAAATGCCTATACCCACATGTTAGGGGACTAGGAATCCAGTGGTGACAGAAGTGTTTGCAAATTGTGGCTGTCATCTTGAAATCAAAGATGGTTGCCGTCCACATGCTATTTTGCCAATCTGATTAACAGCTCTTCTGGGTCTGACAGTAGATCTAACAGCATTGCGTGGACTCTTATGTCCAGGTGACATTTCATCTGTAAATAACAATTTAAATATTGACCAATTACACTTTGCCTTTTATAGCGTTATTCGGGAACATACAAATTCTAAAAATATTGGGCGAGACTATTTATGCAATAGGCGACCTTGTTGGTCTTTTTCAACACTGAAAAAACAGGGGGGAAAGTGCAGTAATAAACTCTGGATTGTATACTAGTATAAACAGATTTTATGGCTATACCATCACAGCGGGGTTTTTTGTCTTGAAACGAATTTTATATAAAATTTTATATTGAAATTAGTTTTCAGCATACTTCGTAATTCACCCGAATCATTTCATATACCCTCGGCATAATCCCGAATGTTTTCAAATTCTTTTCAAATCACTGGCATGATTTTGCAAGTAAGGTTTTGATTGGTCGAATGAAAGGTCAACTGGACCTCATCCAACGGGCTTCTGTTAGATCCACATGTAATAGTGGAGCTAATTTTAATTAGATTGCTATTTTGCTCAATATCTCATTTAGGAGAAAAGATATCATTACAGATTTAACACCTAGACTGACATATCAGGGGTCTAAGAATCCAATGGTGACATCGAATATATGGCTGTCATCTTGAAATCCAAGATGGCCTCATCCACAAGCTATTTTACTCAATATCTCCTAAAATATAAAATATATCAATACAGTTTTAACACCTATAATAACATTAATCATCGGCTATTGTCACTATAGGTACTTGTGCAATCATACATCAAAATGACGAATCTTGCAATAATAGTGGTCATCCTGTTCTGTTATAAAGACAGGCTGCAGGTTCTGAAATCAAGTCTTAAATGAGTGGCAAGCAGTGTGGACCATACCACTAACAAGTCAGCAGGTGTGCAGGCAGAATTAATGGAATTTTCTGTAAGGAGACTGGAATTTTAGGTGATAGTAAAGATCTTGTCACAAAGGTAGTGTTGGACAGCTCATTATTTTATATAACGGAACTGACAGAAACAAGCGGACACTTATAAACAATGGGGAATGGGGAAAGCTAACAAAACATGAGTGGCACCCAGAGGCATCAATGGCTTCACTATGAGAGCTGACTGATTTCTTCAAATGCACTTGCAAATTTATCGCTCATTAATAGGAGATGGTATAAATATAATATAAAAAAAACCCCAGAATTACAGGTAGTGAAATGTTTAAGCAACACTTTGACAGCAAATTAGAATTTACAGTTCTTAAGGGCTCAATGGATAGGTGTAAGGCCACTATACCCTCTTCTCTCTCACTAAACAACTAACCACTGTCCTAGACAGACGGCCCAGATAGCTGAGGTGTGTGCCCAGGACAGCGTGCTTGAACCTTAATTGGATATAAGCACGAAAATAAGTTGAAATGAAATAAATAATGAAACACTATATTAAAGTGACCCTTTATTGGGTAATGTTTTTTTCTCTCGGGTACTGTGTGTGTTGTTTAGTGAGCATGATAGTTTTGCCAGTTTGCAATGGAATTCAGTTTTAGCTGGTCTGGTTTTTTATTTTTATTTTTACAATAATGGTATTTAACACTGGGAATAAATAGCAAGTACTAGGCCACCTAAAATAATGTTACACTGCAAATTAACAAAATTACATCATGCATACTACACCATGCACAACACTACCAAATATCTTACATTCTATTGGCCAAGAAAAGGTCACTGTAAAATAATGTTACAATGCATTTTACATCTGTCAATCCATTCAATTGAATGGGTTCTTTCTCGTTTCAACCAGTGCACCACAACTGGTCAAAGTCCATGGTATGTGCTTTCCTGTCTGTGGGAAAGTGCATATAAAATATCCCTTGCTGCATTAAGAAAAATGTAGCGGGTTTCCTTTGATGACTATATGAGTCAGAATTACCAAATGTTTGACATCCAGTAGCCTATGATTCATTAATCAGTGTGCTCTAGTGGTGTCGTTAAACAAAACAAACTTCTTCTTTATATCTGTCAAATTATTTTATTATTATTAATTGATTATCTTAAACCCACAAGTTTTTTCAATGACTGTGTTAATCATTTTACAAATATACAGTGGCACTTATTTTTAACAGTTCCATCTCCTTAGGTACATTGTCTGTATTGGTTGGCATCTTGAAATAATTAAAATTAACTTGTATAGAAGAATTGAACTACTTTCATCGTATTCCATGACCCCTAAAACTATGGGTTAGACGCAAGAATTACATTTTAGTACCGAATAATAAGGAAGTTATTGTAATTTTCTCAATTTGGACCACCATATTACATGGCCCATTTAGTTAAATCTGAATTTTGATAGCACCATTGCCCTCCTTGGCTCCTACAACCATAGGGTAAATGCAATCATTTTTGTTTATCTGTCAATTTATAAGCAAGCTATAGCCATTTCCCTGATTTGGCCACCATTTTGTCCACCATCTTGGATTTTTCTTCAAGGGTGCCCAGGTGGCACCCAGTAGATTATTGATGTGCCCCAAATTGTGCAGACTTTGAACCCAAATTGGCATTTGGCTATTCACATTTTTATTTTATTTTTATTATAATAATAATTTTTAAAAATATAATAATTTGTTATAATATGGAAATCTACCCTGATCATTTAGATAATGGATTAATCCATCATATACTTATTTAGTTGTTAGTGTCTATATAAGAAGGTGTTTACTTAGCTGAAATATATATTAGCTAACAAACAAGTAAATTAATATATACCATATTTTGGGAAAAGTATCCTCGGTGGATGATCTTGTAACCCCAGTAGTTAGGTACTATAAAATCCACCCTATTGAAAGCTTAAGTGTCTCATTTTCCTAGAACTATCCCTAACATTGATAGTAAACATACAGTGAAATTATTCACACATATATATATATTTTTTAAATTAAATAAAAAAAAAAAAAAAAAAGTAATTTAATTCTTATAATTTGGAAATCTAGCCGTATCATTTGGATATTGGATTAATCCACCATATACATATTTAATTATTAGTGTCTACATAAGAAGGTGTTTACTTAGATAAAATATACAATAACTAACGAAGAAAGGAAATATTTTATTTAACGATGCACTCAACACCTTTTATTTATGGTTATATGGCATCAGACATATGGTTAAGGACCACACAGATATATAGAGAGAGGAAACCCACTGTTGCCACTTCATGGGCTACTCTTTTTAATTAGCAGCAAGGGATCTTTTATATGTACCATCCCACAGACAGGGTAGTACATACCACAACCTTTGATATGCCAGTCGTGCTGGTACCAGAAATTAATATACCATATTAAGGGAAAAGTAGGCCTACACTCAGTGGATGATATTGTACCCTATTGAAATCTTAAGTGTCTCAATTTCCTAAAACTATCCCTAGCACTGATAGTAAACATACAGTAAGGTTATTCACATATATTTAAAAAAAAAAAATAATAATAATAATTTCTTATAATTTGGAAACCTACCCTCATCATTTAGATAATGGATTAATCCATCATATACATATTTAATATTAGTGTTTATATAAGAAGGTGTTTACTTAGCTGAAATATATATTAGCTAACAAATAAGTAAACTGTGACGGAACATGCTCTTAATTTGTTTTCGCCTGTGGCAATGTGCAGTCCCAATATGCACTTAGACTAGGTGGGCACTTTGTTACATAATACCTCCGCGCGACGGTGGTCAAGCTGTTCTAATACACACCCAGATCAGGTGCGGAGGCCATGTGGCCAGTAGTTACGTAATACCTCCGCTAGTTCGGTTACGATCGGGGTATTGCTGGCGAACTAGGCGACGACCAGTCTAGGCTTCTAAGAAAAAATACCGACTCTGGGAGTTGTGGGAAATTCACATGATGGGGGAGGACCGCGATGTGCCCCCAGCCGATATTCGGATTTGTAATAAATAGCTAGGATTTAGATTTATCGGGGAGAAACATAGGAAGGCTGCAGGGGAAACGGACATCGTCCACTGAACGAAATATATAAGTTCAGTCCGGACGTGGTAAATATATTTTTCTGCTCTGTTGTATAACCTTGATGTGATTGATGTGACTTTAAATATTTTAATACTGTATTATACCAATATTATTTAGACAGTGTTTCCGGTAAACTGACGAAGTAAATTGTAGGCTTCACTGTTCTAAAATTATTAAGGCTTAACCAGTCATCCTAGAGGACCTAGGTAAACTGTAGGTTATTGTCTTTATTGTGATAGGTACCAGTATTAATTCTGTATTACAAGGTTACTGAATGAGTAGTTAAGGGTTAATTAAAAATTAACCAGTTAGGAATAGAGTTGTAATTCCTTTTTTAATTAAGTTCCCCTGGCAGCATTTCTCAATTATCACACGTGTGTGTGTTGTATCACGGTGAAGTGATTAGAATATTGTGTAAACTAGACACCTAGTGATTAACTAAGTGATTAGTTCTGGGTTGTTATTATTATTGTTGTTGTTAACTATTAACTGCCGCAAATATATTTGTCAGCTTAAGGTTAATACAGATTCCAAAGTGTATTGTGTTTTGTTGTGTTTTCTAGTGAACTAACGTGCTATATTATACCTAGAGCCGAGCCACTCGGGTATAGACTGCCCGATACAGAGAGATCTAATAGATCTAATAGATAGTAGATACAGTTAGGAGAGATATTTGGATAATTGTGTTTCATTCAGTTACGGGTATTATAGGATCCCTGTGACATAAACTAATATACCATATTTTGGGAAAAGTACCTTCGGTAGATGATCTTGTACCCTCGGTAGTTCGGTACCATAAAATCCACCCTATTGAAATCTTAAGTGTCTCATTTTCCTAGAACTATCCCTAGTACTGATAGTAAACATAAAGTATGTTTATTCACAAATATTAAAAAATAGTAATAATAAAAATAGAAAAAAATAATAACTTGTTATAATTTGAAAATCTACCCTTATTAGTTAGATAATGGAAAGAAAGAAAGAAATGGTTTACACCTACCCATTGAGCCTTGTGGAGCACTCACTCAGGGTTTGGAGTTGGTATCTGGATTACAAATCCCATGCCTCGACTAGGATCCGAACCCAGTACCTACCAGCCTGTAGACCGATGGCCTACCACGACGCCACCGAGGCTGGTTTAGATAATGGATATACATATTTAATTATTAGTGTCTACATAAAGTGTTTACTTATCTGAAATATACAATAGCTAACAAATACATAAATTAATATACCATATTAAGGAAAAAGAAAGAAAGAAAGAAATTTTTTATTTAACGACGCACTCAACACATTTTATTTACGGTTATAAGGCATCAGACATATGGTTAAGGACCACACAGATTTTTAGAGGATCTTTTATTTGCGCTTCCCACAGGCAGGATAGGACAAACCATGGCCTTTGTTGAACCAGTTATGGATCACTGGTCGGTGCAAGTGGTTTACACCTACCCTTTGAGCCTTGCGGAGCACTCACTCAGGGTTTGGAGTCAGTATTTGGATTAAAAATCCCATGCCTCGACTGGGATCCGAACCCAGTACCTACCAGCCTGTAGACCGATGACCTACCACGACGCCACCGAGGCCGGTCTAAGGAAAAAGTACCCTCAGTGGATGATCTTGTACTGTTGGTGGTTAAGGTACTCTAAAATACAGCCTATTAAAGGCATTATTTAGCTGAAATTAACATTACATATAAAATGGAAAATCTACCCTGATAAAATTGCAAAATCTACCCCAGTATATATAGTACATGTGCAGCTTTGGTGCAATCTAAAGAAAGAAAGAAATGTTTTATTTAACGACGCACTCAACACATTTTATTTACGGTTATATGGCGTCAGACATATGGTTAAGGACCACACAGATTTTGAGAGGAAACCCGCTGTCGCCACAACATGGACTACTCTTCCGATTGGCAGCAAGGGATCTTTTATTTGCACTTCCCACAGGCAGGATAGCACAAACCATGGCCTTTGTTGAACCAGTTATGGATCACTGGTCGGTGCAAGTGGTTTACACCTACCCATTGAGCCTTACGGAGCACTCACTCAGGGTTTGGAGTCGGTATCTGGATTAAAAATCCCATGCCTCGACTGGGATCCGAACCCAGTACCTACCAGCCTGTAGACCGATGGCCTGCCACGACGCCACCGAGGCCGGTTCTGGTGCAATCTAAAGCCCTGACATTAGCCAAATATCATGTACCACATTGTTAGGTCAGTTGTTCGGTCAATTTAACCTCACCGTACCTGTAGGTGGTAGATTATGAATTAACGCACGATTATATATTCATTTTTACATATACTGTATATATATTCATGTTTACATATCTGATACAGACGTTAACCCCCCCCCCAAAAAAAAAAAATGAAGAAAATAATATAAAAAAATAATACACCCACCCAAACTATGCGATATATTATATTATTCACGTATTATTAATAATGTGTCACGTTTACAAACGATTAACTTTACAGCGTTGTTTGTAGTCCGATACAGCTGTCATAAACTCACTGTTACTCAGTTGCCGAGTTGACGGCAGGTGTATCGGACTACGTAGGTACGTCAAAACATCGGAAGTACAGATTAGAAGAAAAAAACACATTGAAAAACGCATTTGTATTACTTAATATTTTATTAAATGCTCGTTACAATAACACAGCTCTATATTTGACATAATTTACTAGGGAATTAGGCCTATTAGTTCATATTTATGTTTATTTCCCGCGGAAACATATCAGACTAGTTTATGACATGGGGCGTGGCTTACGAAAAAGGGCGTAGCTTAAAATCGCATTTCGCGAGATGTTACATCCTGGTGGCTACGATTAAGTATTTCCCTAAAAACACTGGCTCGCATCTGTTTCACAAGTGGAAAAATGCTCATTCAGTTTCACGCCGGTTTTGAGAGAGTTGTGTTTCTGTGCTAGGGGTGGAGGGATGTATCATTTTGACGTTTATATTATATCAGTAGATATAGCAGAAATTAATTATAATTTCGCCATTTAATATGTTTAAAATATAATCTGTAAACGTAGAAACTCTAAACTAATAATGATTGTATATAAGTGAGAAACAATATGCATTCCTCAACAACGTACCCACTTCGTGGAAATGAACTCAACCATGTGGCCTAGATTTACAATATTAACCGGTACGACAAAACACGACTAATAAAATTTAAAACTTGTTGTCAAAGATTTAGTATCAACAATGCAACATGTCTTAAACAGTATTTCATTTTATTTAATCGCATTTTCGCATCCAAAAAGCAAAACCCCTGCGCGTGCTGTAACCTCACCGTGGTGCAGGGGTGTAACATTCTCTTTGAGAATGGCCAATACAGCACAAATTGAAGTTTAGAGTAAAATTCGGTGTCCGTAAAATTCTGTGATATTTGTATTTGTATTTGTATTTTTGCACAGTTCTTTACACTGTTTTTGTTTAAACCTTGAATTTTTATATTGATGCTGATCATCACTTTATTTATTTGCATTACCATAGTTTGACACCCAATAGCCGATGTATTTTTCGTGCTGGGGTGTCGTTAAACATTCATTCATTCATTCATTCATTCCAAAAAGCAAACATACACAGGACTACCTTATGAAATGTAAAAGTTGATAACTTCCAAGCAAATAAACACATAACGGTGGATGTCCCACTTTAAAACCAAACTGATAGTCCGATGTACTCAGGTCTGTTCGTGATAAAAGTACATGTTCCATAACTTTTGATATCACAGTTGCTAATGCAATTGAACGGTAATTGCCTTTATCTGTTACGTCTCCGGTTTTGTTTTTCACAATAGGAACAAGAATAACATCTGTCATACTACTAGACCAGGCCCGTAGCAAGGGGGTAGGGGGGCAGGGGCCCGCCCCCAATAATTTTGGCTGGGTTTTTTTTTGTGGATAATCTTTACATCTCGACTGAATGTAAAAGTTGTAGCGAGACTAACGGATCGAGATTTACGGCGAGAGTTACAGTAACGGGCAAATAACCTTTGAATCATGCCCCCAGACCCCCCCCCCCCCAATAACTCCGAAGGCGCTCTTTCCCCCCCCCCCCCCCCCCCCCCCCCCCCTCAATAATGCCCACCATGCTACGGGACTGTTGATACATGCCCGTGTACAAGCGTGGCACTGAAACGAACTGACAATAGAATGAATAATCTCTTGGACACATATTGGGGATGTTCCGCTGAGAGGCCATCATTCCCTGCTGATTTCCCACTGCTAAGTTTAAAAACAAACTCCATTACCTCACTGGGATTGCGTTCATTTCAGCAACATAACTTGAATCATTAGTGATATACTCTTCAGCATAAATACATGCGTGCTTCTATGGGACAGGGGCGCCTTTGTAATTTGGCGCTCCTAACGATTCATTATGACCAAGATATAGATGTGAACGAGGTTACAACATTATTCGCCCAACAGCACCCGAGAAAAATGCAACTGGACTCTGTATTTATACAATGAAATGATGTGATCTTATGCAAGTTAGGGGACGTAGCAAGAACTTCTGTCTGAGGTTCCATTTGCTGAAGGTTGGATCCTTCTTAGTGGGCCCGTTTGATTATTTCCCGTCCCAACCAGTGGTCCATAACTGGTCCATCAAAGGACGTCGTGTGTGCTATCCTTTTTGTGGGATGTGGGAAGTGCACATAAAGATCCCTTGCTGTTATTTGGAAAGAGTAGCCATGTGGCGACAGCGGATTTCATCTGTCACCAAGTGTCCATATTACTGTGCGTTTGCCAACCAATAACCGCTGATTAGTAGTCACTGTGTTCCAGTAGGCTTACATTTGTTACAATTTTTGCCATGTATCATTCAATATAATTATTATAAATACATTCGTACGATTGAAAACAAACGGTTTCTTGTCGTGGCTCTGTGACCAGGCCATTTTACATGCATACCACAACTTAATGCAACTTGTTAACGTATATTTCGCAACAAAAGTTAATGTATTATTCTCGAGTGCAACAGGCGTCATCACATTGTTTGGCAAGGGGTTATTTATACACACACACACACACACACGGGTATGGCGCCATACCCAAAATCTTTTGCAGCTTCTATTTTTTTAAGTTAACCTTTAGACAAAATTAATGACTAATCATTATGGTATGATTTTCTTAACACTAACCCTAAATTTAACCCATTTTCTTTCTGGGGGAGCGCCCCCCCCCCCCCCCCCCCTCTACATCCTGTGGACTGCGGATGCATTCAATTCCATAGCGCCATATTCAAAAATGTCTTTCTGGGAAAGAGAGACAGAGACAGAGACAGACAGAGACAAGGAGGGAGAATGACATGAGCTGGAGTGTCATATGCAATTTATGAAACGCGTTTGGGAATTGTCTATTTCCTGAGCGAAAGTGTGCTTTATAACAAACCATTCCCAGTCTGGAGATCCACGCGGTAAGACGTGTTTGTTTCGCTTGTGCACACTGCACGTGCTTTCATGTGCTCGACTTGGGGGTCCTTCATTTTGTTGTTTTTGTCAGCGAAATGAAGTTTTCTACTGGGATGTATGCGGCCATTGGAACTGATTGAACGCTGGAACGCTTCTCGTTTCGACAGCCTGCACCACCAGGTTGGATTCTTTTTTAGCGAGATTCCTTGCCTCCACGTCATGTCTCCGTCTGACTGTCGACTTGTGTTTTTTCGTGACTCGTATGACGGCCATTCTACAGAACGCCACGGTTGTTCGCGTTTAGTCTCTACATGTCCGAGGCTGTCCTAGCAGCACTGGAAGATTGACCGCTCCACTCTAAGAAGAAATAGGAAGCGGGGTCGGCCCCTACTACTTTTTTTCTAGACTTTACCTTGCTTTATAGTGATACCATCTCGTATCCTCCGGAGTCGGGCCCGTCCGCACCACTATACCAAACCATGACGACTGGACTATACCCTAGTCTGATACCTAGTCTGATAAGATCTGTATTTCAGCACAGCACTACACCTTCAACGTCTATCGACTGTCAATCTAGGGATTTTCTTGACGGGATGCAACCCATCTCGTCCCTTTAAGCTGTGCACCCAAACGGCCTTAACGAGGCCACTCGCGTGGACATATCGATCGGACTTTAAAATTTTAGATCTGCGTTCAAAATTTTATGTCGAAATTACTTCTTTTTAAAAAAAAATATTATTAAATAGTCCGATCCTCTCTTCTTTCTCTTATTTAATTTTGGACTGTCCTTCTAAAATGCTCCAAATTATATAAATATTCGGCCGAGCAGTCAATTCTTTTTATTTTTGGCTTGTAACCTTTTTCTTTTTTTTCTTTATTCTATTAATTTTTTTACTAATTGCTATTTTCAAAATTCTGCCCATTTTCAACCCCTACCCCCCCCCCCCCCCCCCATCCCGAGTTAGGCCACCGATCTTATCGGAGGTCGGACTCGGGATGGGCGTGTTCGAAACCCTAGTGGTATATGGGCACGTTAAACTAGTTATCATCATTATAACAAACGTTAAATATGAATGTAATCGCTTCACAATCAGGGTTAATAAAAGTCAGCGACGTCCATTACAGTAACGGGTAATACTGTTAATATCATAGCAGCGACCGCCGCAAGCATGTAGCTACTATAGCAACTCCAGTGACGTCACTCAGACGTGTGCTATATGCTATAAAGATATAACGTGGGTGAAATACGATATTTATGTGACCATTTATAATTGTAAACCATATGAGTGATAAATATAAACCATCGTTGTTACTACTGGATATACCAGTCATGGTGCACTGGCAAGAACGAGAAATAGCCTCTTGGAGAGGAAATCTGCCACATTTTTCCATTAGGTCCGTGCAGTAGCGGGTCCATGGGGTCCGGACCCCCCATTTCTGAAAACCGAGCATGATGTGTGCAAAAGGAGAGATCAGTCATCGCATTTGGACCCCCCCCCCCCCTTTTCAGAAATCCTGCATCCGCGCCTGCCGTGTGATTGTTTTTAACGTGCACATTAAGAGTCAGCTGTTGTAGCGCACGCTTGTCAGGGTTGCAGGTTTCAACTTGTACCATCTCCTCCATCATGTCATAGGGTTTAACGTGCACATTCAGAGCCAACTGTTGTAGCGCACGCTTGTCAGGGTTGCAGGTTTAAACTTGTACCATCTCCTCCATCATGTCATAGGGTTTAACGTGCACATTCAGAGCCAACTGTTGTAGCGCACGCTTGTCAGGGTTGCAGGTTTAAACTTGTACCATCTCCTCCATCATGTCATAGGGTTTAACGTGCACATTCAGAGCCAGCTGTTGTAGCGCACGCTTGTCAGGGTTGCAGGTTTCAACTTGTACCATCTCCTCCATCATGTCATAGGGTTTAACGTGCACATTCAGGGCCAGCTGTGGTAACGCACGTCTGCCATGGGTGTAGGTGTCGGCGTCCCCCCCCCCCCACCCCGCTTCTAAAGCCAGTGTTTAAGATGATCATAAAACTAAGTAATAAAGTAAAATAGCATTATACATCTTAATGCCTGTGCTCAACATGGATGCCAAATCCTGCTATTGTAATTCTTCTACACATTCGACTTGTATTGTGTTTTCCCTTCATACCCCATAGCCTTATAGGCCTAATATAACTGGTGGCAACCATATGGCAAAATGATGTAAACAATATAATTATAGTCTGACCCATGGGGAACGTATTTTTTTCATACTATGAAACTCGCTACAAGTAGGGCCTCCATGAGTCTAATATATTCAACTCGAGTACTCGAGAGTCAAACTCGACCCGGACTCGATATACGAGTATCCGGCACTTACACTAGATGATGAAAATGAGATTAAGGAATAAAGTAAAATAGCATAATGTACATCTTAATTCCAGCGCTAAACATTGTATTGCATTTAGAAACCGGTTGATACGTCCAGTGTTGTGACGGACGGACGGCCAGTTTAAAAAGAGAAACTAGCGCATGATTAGGTCTCACTACACAGATGTCATCTGCCATTGAAACCCATGTTAAATTGCCCAACTTCAAACGAAGATTGCTAATAGAACGGGTTCTCGTTGGCACTAACAACATAGACCATTTCGAACATACATTAAAGTATATAAGCATTTATTTTCACTCCAAAATTGAGAACATTTCCGTCTCAGTTTTTTGCTATATGACCGCATCTGGCTGTAGTACCGGTCCGAACAAGTGGTTTATTAACCGATTCACTCCGGCTGTCACTTGCGCTATAGGTTGCACTACACCAATTAATTTCCGGCTGGGTCGAAGTTCGAGGTGTACCGACTTTTGATAGAGAAGTTAACACCACAAGTCCTGTGATTGGTTATAAATGTGAGTGTGTTGGTTGTAAAAAAAATTAGTTTCATCTGGGCTAAAAATGTATGCAATTTTATTTGATGTAGTACCACCGTATCAAGTAGCCTTGTGCTTGGAACATGTATGGGGTACCTGTAAAAAAAAGTACTAAAATTTTGTGCGAAACTAGGGGTGTTGCAGAAACATCTGGTTATACCGAAAATGAGCCATGAAAGGTACCATTTTCTGCAGTTAATACTTTGAGGTAGGGGTTGTAGTACTGATATTTATGGGTCACAGTTTGGTTGATATATTGCATATAGTGTTTTTAAACACAAACGTTAACATGGTCGCCTATGGGATTTGAATTGGTATAGTCCAACCTATATACCCATGTCCCAAAAGGTCGATGCACAATATTACAAAATAACATGGGCAAAATACAGCCAGGAGGCTTACCATTAAACATACATATTGTTTTAATTCTTCACCATTTCCTAGAAGTGAATATGTGAACCATAACGTGTGTCACAATTAGGAACTATAGTGGACGTCATCAATCAACTCTCATCCGGAAGTGATCTGTGTAGTGAGACCGTATATAATTATTGTGCAACTTATATTGTTGATTATCTACTGCTGAAATTATTGTGCTACATTGTCCATTTTATTATAGTTGATCATTGTATTCCACCTTGTACGGGTACTCGAGTCCTGTGCAGGGACTCGAGTCTTCCTAGACTCGACCCGTGCCCGAGTAGGCCTATTCGTGGAGACCCTAACTACAAGTTATTTATTTCTGAGCCGATTGTTTTCTAAATTGCACACAAAAATAGTATATATTTTTTATTTCCAAAACAATTTTACTTTTCTTTTTTATGTGAAACCAAACTGATATTATTTACAAAAAAACAACAACAAACAAACAAACAAAAACCCCGATTTTTGTAGGAGGAAAGAAATAATTTTTTTATTTAACGACGCACTCAACACATTTTATTTACGGTTAAATGGTGTCAGACATATGGTTAAGGACCACACATATTGAGAGAGGAAATCCGCTGTCGCCACTTCATGGGCTACTCTTTTCGATTAGTAGCAAGGGATCTTTTATATGCATCACCCCACAGACAGGGTAGTACATACCACGACCTTTGATATACCAGTTGTGGTGCACTGGCTGGAACGAGAAATAGCCCAATGGGCCCACTGACGGGGATCGATCCCACACCGACCGCGCATCGAGCGAGCGCTGTACCACTGGCCCGACTGGGTTACGTCCCGCCCCGATTTGTAGGAGGAAGGACGGACTATAAATGAGTGCTGTTAGACGGCCCATGCCCCAGAGTACCAGTGGAGACCCTATTCTGGTTATAGTCCAAAAGTTGAGTGGGGTGGGGGTGGGAGGGGGGGGGGGTATTTAACCGAAAAGGTCCAAAATGTCTGAGGGTATTGTTGAATACCCTGATATAGGCTACGTAGTTTTACGACATTTTAGTTATCCCTACCCCTAATTCCTCCACTTTAACACTGTTATTAAGAACATCAACATTTTTCAAAATCGGAATAGATTTGGCAACTAAGATTCAACCTCATTTATCAGGGTATTCAAAAATACGCTCAGACCTTTTCAGTTAAATACCCCCCCCCCCCCCCCACACACACACACACCTCCTAGCTCTTGGACTATTATGTTTGATTAGGTGTTATTGATATAGTACTTGCTCCACTTTAACTTGCTGGTATAATAACTTGCTTTTGTCAAAATAAACTGCCTATTTATATGGATTTCAGGGCCGTGCCCTCCGAGGGGAAGGGGGGGGGGACGACTTTTGTTTTTACTCCAGAAAATAGCATACACATCTCGGGGTTTAATTTGTATAGTGTTTCATTCATTGTTTATAAAAAGTAGCCCCCCCCCCCACTAGGATTTTGATCAGGGTACGGCCCTGGATTTTAAAAATATAATTCAGTACTTAACGCACAGACATACGGAATTTGACTGATATTTCCGATCAGAGTGACGGAATTTCCTCTTAATATAATTTTCACTTGTCACTCGCTAAAGCTCGTTAGAAGTGAACATTATTTCACTTGGGACATAAGTGTAAAAAGTCATCAAAAACAGGTGCACAAAGGGAGCTAATTTCCACCCGGAACTGGTGTAAGATGGGTATTTTGTCTTGTCATGGAAGTACACTCCGTGGAAACATCTAGAACTAGCATTGGAAGGAGTGATGGTTGGTTTGTTATGATTATTGATTTTGAACTTCGTAGTCTGAATGCTAGAGGTTTACGGGAGTGGGTAGCTGGATTTATTTCCGACCATCATCTGATGTGCCGATTAATACATAATCTCGCCTCGAAATGAAATATTCTTTGATATTACGCCGCAGATTGAAAACTGCGCATCTTAAGGCTATTATATAACAATCACGGTGATGTTTTTGTTTTAGTTAAATGATGGAATATGTTTTAAAGAACTATTAACATCTTAAAAAAACTTTTTTTGTATATAATTTTAGTTTGGTTTGACTAAGAAGAAACGTAAAACTGTTTTGGAAATATCTATCCCCCCCCCCCCCAAATAAAAAATAAATAAATAAATAAATAAAAAATAAATAAATAAAATTTAAAATAAAAATAAAAAAGAAGAGAAAAAAAACCCAAAACCCAAAACCTATGGTGCAATTAAAAAAAACCTATCATCTCAAAAATAAATAACTTTATAAAGTTTGTTTTGTTTAACAACATCACTAGAGCACATTGATTTATTAATCATCGGCTGTTGGATGTCAAACATTTGGTAATTTCGACATCTAATCTTAGAGAAGAAACCCACTACCAGTGATGTCATTAAAATAAAAAATAGCAGGTGAATATCAAATTATAGGCGGCCATTAAAGCTGCAGTGTCTGGAATATTTTTATTATTTAAACATTTAGAATAGATGATCCAGTTCTGTTTGGTACATAAAAGGCCCACCACATCGCTATAGTTTCGCAATGCTCGCTTATCTACATTATCTAGGTCAACTGCAAACCCAATGGCGAGCTTGTTTTTCTTCAATTAGCGGGACGCCAGTAGAACTGGGAATTTATGCGATTTGCACAGGTGATTGAGCTTCTCGCGTGATTTTGAACAAATTTAACTGTCTTGATTGAGGGGTCGTCTCATACCTCCAAAATATATTTATATCCATAGAGGTATGGTACAATACCTTTCCAGGGTTTGATGGGGGATTTGCCTTGAAATTTTGTCAGTGACCAGCGGTTGGCATACATGTTACATGTAAGGGGGTGTTAATAATTCCGTAATGCTCTAGGGGTAGAGGAAGAGGGCGGTATGTTCGATATACGTAACATTTAAGAAGTTATTTCTATTCATTACTTAGACCTAAAAATGTGGGTTTTTTTTTTTAATGTGCGGTCAGTCTAGGATCGATCCCCATCAACGGGATTGTTCCAGCCAGTGCGCCATGACTGGTATATAAAAGGCCATGGTATTTTATATCCTGTGTGTGGGATGGTACATATAAATGATCCCTTGCTAAAAAAAAAAAGCCTGTTGTGCCAAATTAGTGAGATGTAAAGCCTTGACAGGGGACACAAAATTAATGAACTAACAATTTTTAGAAATCATTTAAGGACTTTGACAGATATGAAGACTATTCAATCATATATGATAGTTCTGGAAGAAGAGAAGATTTTTTAATCATGGCTTATTTTTTTCCCACTTGGTGAGGCCATCCCATCATTTCCTGGAAGGTGGTGGGATATCAGAATTTTCTAATTCACAAATTTATGTTTCCATTTGTCAAGGCTAATTCGGTTTACTGTGTAGCATTAAAAACCAGTCTAGCGAACGTTAGCCAGGACGCTCAGAATGTGCACGTTAAAACTTGACCTTTGTCTTGCTTCCATCATTAAGCTTAGAACGCTAGAATGTTTTAATGCTATATTATAGCCTACCATATGGAGATAATATAAAGTTAGTTATAGTTTAAAAATTATATAAAATATATAGATTCCTCGTATTTAAAACAAACAAATTAAAATTTTATGTGTGATATTTGCAGTTGGAACACTTGGAACACAAGTCAACGCACCAACCCTTTCACGATAAACATAATCTAATATATACAATTTAAATAACAATTAATATGTTAAAACATAAACAATTCAACTTCTGTAATTCTGTAACTATTTAAATCAATATGTGATACTTACCATTAGTTTTCCCAAGTTTTGGCACAAAATCGGTAAAAAGCATTTGCCGACATTATCGTTTCATTTTTATTCCCCTGCACCTTGAAAGCGAGGCTAGAGTATGACCCAGTGATCTATTTTTAAATCATGTCCCCCACCCCTATCCCTTCATTAGTAGTCCAATCACAAAAAACATTTCAACCTCGTACGGCAGTTACCAAAAATTGGGAGTTCAGATAGTCGTGCTTTTTCGCTAAACATTTCCCGTTACATTGTGCCTGTTTAATGAAGTGGTCATTCGGTTTAATGAGTAGCTTAAGCAACAGTTCAGCAAATTTTGAAACACATGGCTGGCTGTAATCAATAACCGGTCGAGAAGCATTGTTTATTGGAAGTTCAGTAACCAGCGACAATTGATTTGATAGCTGGCGAAAAGAATCGCTGAGTGCCGGCTATTAATGACATCTCTGACTACATTTTTTCATTAGTAGCAAGGGATCTTTTATATGCACTATCCCACAGACAGGATAGCACATACAGCAGCCTTTGATATAGCAGTCGACCCCAGACTGACTGCACATCAAGCAAGCTTTTTACCACTGGGATACATCCTGCCCTTAAATAACTTGTATCCATACTTTAGACAACAAAAGTGTTTCCTGTGGGAAGGAAGTCCTACAATGCTGATGGTCACCTGTATTTTGGGATATCTTCTGGAGGGTCAACTAAAAGGTATTGATAACTACTACCAGTAATATTAACGGTCAACATTTATCAAAAACGTAATTCACTATTGTTTGGTATCTACGTATACCTTTTACAATATATATATGAAGTATCAATAAAATAAATGTAATTTTTTTTAACCGTTTTTAATATATTCGCAATAAAAGGTTGTGTTTTTCCCATCGCTTGCCAAAACGCCTGTCGACTCCAAGACCTAAGTCACGTGACCTTGTGACGTGGCTAACCGGCATAACATGTTCGCTTGATTCACAGCCATTTTACTGGGAAGGTGGAACACGTGTATTTTTAAAACGCGATAATTTTATTCTGTGGAATTGTATGGATAGAATATTCTTTTGGAGATGGTTTTCAAATGTAAAATATGGTGAACCATTGTTTAGTGTTAGGATATATCAAAGCAGCAGTTTTTCCGAACTTTAAACAAACCGACAATCACTGGGTTTGCATGGAAATGATTCTTAAACTGAACCCGTGCGTAATGGAAAGGACCATCACGTTGGGATAGGATCTGCAGTGACCACTTCATCCCTGGGGATTACCACAATTATTTAAGGTGGTCGATAAATATGACAGCTATATTTTTTTAAACATTTCTGTTCCAAGCCTGTATCCCCACCGCCAATGTAAAATGTAGTTGTACGTCTCAAGGTTGCCAGACTCTTCTTTCAAATTCAATTGAGGACATTTTCACAGATACAACAAATATAACCCACAAAAGTGCCTCTTTTAAAAGTAGTACGGCCATGCCATGTGCCGCCTCTGCAGTGGCGTAGGGAGGAGGCCCACAGGAAGTCGTCCCCACCCCCATGAAACTTTTAAAACTATTTATTTTTATAAAAATCATACAGACACATATATATATATATATAATATATATATATATATATATATATATATATATATATATATATATATAATACACACATAGTTGGGGGTGGGGGCCCCCCCCCCCCATCCCCAATATATAAAATCCTGCCTACGCCAGTGGAGGGTACCAGCCTAGAACGATTAAAAATATGGGGCCAGTATTTCATAATTAAATACAAACTTTTTGTGCATGCGTGTATGTGTGTGTACACACACACACACCATACCCGCACACACAAAGTTTGTTATGTGTGTGTGTGTATGTACAGTCAGACCTCGTTACAACGACAGTGGTAACTACGACTGTCACGGGGATTCTATAATTCCCGTAGCTGAATAAAACACGATTATCAAAATATCTCTCCTAACTGTATATCTATTAGATCTCTCTGTAACAGGCGGTTAAACCCTAGTATGGCTCGTCTCTAGTGTATGATCAGAGATACGATCTTATATAAAGTATATATTATTATAGCACGTTTAGCTCACTAGAAACACAACAAAACACAATACACTTTGGAATCTGTATTATCCTACGCTGACAAATGTACAGCCGTAGTAGTTAATTAATAACAGCAATATAACACCCAGAACTGATCACTTAATTAGTTAATCTCTAGGTGTCTAGTTACACAATAAACGAACCACTTCACCGTTACACCACACCCACACGTGTGTGAATAATTGAGAAACGCTTCCAGGAGAAGTTAATTATAAAGGAATTACAACACCATTCCTAACTGGTTAATTTTTAATTAACCCTTTACTACTCGTTCAGTAACGTGTAATAATTTAGGAACGCTTCAGGGGAAACTTAATTAATAAAGGAATTACAGCTCTATTCCTAACGGGTTAATTTTTAATTAACCCTAACTACTCCATTCAGTAACCTTGTGACACAGAATTATACTGGTACCTATCACAATAAAGACAATAACCTACAGTTTACCTAGGTCGTCTAGGATGACTGGCTAAGCTTTATATTACCAAATACTCGTATAATGTTAGAACAATAAGTCTACGATTTACTTCGTCAGATGACCGAAGACACTGTCTAAAGAATATTGGTATAATACAGTATTAAAATATTTAAAGCCACATCAATCACATCAAGGTTATACACAGAGCAGAAATGATATTTACCAAAGTCCAAACGGACTAACGTTCCCGGGATGCTTCCTTTTCCGTTCTTCTCGATATCTCTAAAAACTAGCTATTTATTATAAATCAGAATTCGCCTGGGGATACAAGGCGGTACCTCCCCCTATCATCTGATATTTCACCTCTACTAGCGTCGGTATATTTCTCTCTGATCGTCAGACTTACTGACGCCATCGTCGCCAAATCACGGTTGTAAAAACCGCACTCGCAGAGGTATTATGTAACTACTCGCCACATGGCCTCCACAGCTGGACTAAGTGCATATTGGAATGCCCGATCGCGCGAAGTATTATGTAACAAGTTGCCCACCTGCGCTAAGTGCATGTGGAACTGCACATGGCCCTCTAACACAATTAAAATCGCCACAGGCGAAACAAATTTAAGAGCATGTTCCGTCACACACCCCCACCTCAAAAAGGATATTTCCTCTACTCTAGGAATAGGGAAATATACTACATTAAAACAAAAAGGTGCGTTAACCGACGCATACGGACATTTATAACACATGTAATAATAAGGTGACTACCAGTAATCACACTGAGTCTCTGAGTCCCTGGTATACAAATAAAATATATATAAACAAAACAGAAATAAAGAATGTCAACACATTATCATAACGTTCAACTTCGGGACAGGGCATCAGCGGTTACATTGGATGTGCCTTTGATATGTCCAATGGTAATTGGGTATTCTCGCAGAAGAAGACTCCACCTCAAAACTCTCTGGTTGGAGGCTTTCATTAGGATGGTCCAGTCCGTCTTCGTCTTCTTGGAACAGCACAGCTCCAGCACCCACGTCACTGGCACCCACAGCTAGCTTGAACGGCATTCGGTAGTCTGGTGCTGCCATCACGGGAGACGAGTAGCGCCTCTGCTTGAGACGGTTGAATGACTTCTCGCATTCACCTGACCACTGGAACGTCGTTTCTTTCTTTTTCAGTGTCGCACGTTTTCCAGGTTTTCTCCGATAGGCATGCTGTCGAATCTGTGTAGCGTTGGGTTCCAAGCGCACATCTTGGCTTAAGGTGTTGGTAACTGTTGGAAGGTTCTGACAAATGGAAACATTGTCTTGTTTCGACGTAGTCAAGTTTGCTCGCTGGGGGTTCAAGTCTGCTAGAATCTGGCTGTTGGCCAATTTGATCTCCGCAGTCTTGATGTCATCACAGGAAATTGAGTGTCTCTCAATTTGGACCGGTCTCACTGGAACTATTGGCAGTCTGTCAAAATAACCTTTTAGCAAATTGATGTGACAATACCTACTTTTCCTAACCCTATCAGGAGTGTTTATCACATACCCTGTCTCTTTAACCCATTTGTGCACAACATAGGGCCCGAAATACCTGAACCCCGTTTAATGGGAAGGTACAGCAGCACCTTATCCCCTGGTTTAAATTCCCGACTCTTAGCCCTCCTATCAAACACTGATTTTATTTTGCTCTGAGCATGGCTCAGTTGCTTCCTAGCTAGTTCGGACGCCGGCAACCTCCTATCCCTAACTCTTTTATTCATCAATACTCTCTCAGTTAACAATGTAGTGCGAACTGCCAACAATTTTGGATCAGCCCCCTGCTCTAGAATTAACTCTTGTCTATTACAAGGTAAATCCCCTCTATCAAACACAACTGGTTCAATTCCCCTCTGCGGGAGATCAACAGGTTCCACCACATTTAATTTGTCAGTTGACTTATCTACCATTTTACTGATAACCTCATCCACTCCAATTTCATGGCTCACACACGTATCAGACAAATCACAAATATCCTCTGCGTCTTGTGCTAACCTACTGGCCATAGCCCTAGTCTTTACACACGCAGGATATTTAATCTCATCAACCTCACACTCTTCTATTGGTAACGTGCTGTCTTTAATTAACAGTTGGTCACATTTCGGCTGACAACACTGACTAGTCAAATCATTTCCCAACAAAACTCCTATGTTTTCAACGGGCAAGTCCTTCACAACCCCTATAATGACTGGTCCCGTCACAAACTTTGAACACAAGAAAACGTTATGTAACCGAACAACCATTTTTTCTCCAGTAACCGAGGTTAAGGCCAAACTACGTCCTATGTCTGAATTTTCAATACCAGCTAAACACTCTTGTGTGATCAAACTCTGACTACACCCGGTATCTCTATAGATTGATATAGCCTTAGGACTCAATTCTTGTTTCACATCACAAACCATACCAGTGGACACATACGGGTTTACTTTCTCTGCCATGGGACTAACCATTAACTCACTCGCTAACGGAGCTGACCTCACTAAACCGACCACTTGCGCATTATCGCGTTTCCTTTTAAAACAGTCCCCGATAAGATGGTTATCCTTTTTACAGTAACTGCAATGTGGACGAAAAGTTCGTGCATTGGCTGATAATGCAGGTCTATCCTTACTTTGCCCACCAGGTGCATTCCTTGCCTGACTAGCTGACCAGCTAGATGACTCTCCCCGATAGTTACTTTCCCGGGAAAAACCTGGCTGAAATTTCTTCTTATCACCCTGTTGTAAAGAGCTACCCGGTACTGCCTGAGCTTTTGTATATTAACACGTAATCATCTGCCACTATGCCTGCCTCCTCTATCTTTTTGACATCACGATCCTCTAAATGAATACGTAAGCTAACTGGTAATCCATTTTTAATGTCCTGTAAGATCAACAACTCCCGTAACTCGGTATATGACTCTACCTGATGAGACACCACCCATTTATCAAACATCCCTGCCTTCTTAGCCACAAACTCACTATAAGACTGACCCTGCGTTTTTCTCAACTCGCTATACCGTAAACGATAATCCTCCGGTCGTAATTCATAAGCCCTCAACACTGCAGCCTTAACTAGGTCGTACTGACTTGCTCGCTCATCACTCATTGAATTATAAGCTATACTAGCCTTCCCCTTAAAACTTAGACACGGCTAACAATGTCCACTTAGACTGCGGCCAATTTAGCTGCTTAGCGGCCCGTTCAAAAAGTTGAAAGAACATGTCTACCTCCTGATCGTCAAATACAGGCACTGATCTATAAGCCTCCGACATGTTAAAACCATTTCCTGCCTCACATCTAACTTCTTCAGTATTCAACTTTAACTCATGTTCCACTTTTAATTTTTCTAACTGGAATTCTCTATCCCTCTCTTCTCTTTCTCTCTCTCTATCCCTCTCTTCTCTTTCTCTATCGCTATGTCTATCTTCTCTATTTCTCTCTTCTCTTTCTCTCTCTCTCTCTCTATCCCTCTCTCTATCTTCTCTATCTCTACCTCTCTCTTCTCTATCTCTATCTTCTTTTTCTCTCTCCCTCTCTCTATCCCTCTCTCTATCTCTCTCTCTATCTAATGCACGTTCCTCTCTTTCGTACTCAAGCTTTTTAAAAGCTAATTGTTGTTCCACACTTAACTCATTTATCTCTATCTCTGGAACAATCTCACTGTCTTCCATAACAGGTCTATCACCAAAAACTTCCTGGATAATAATTGTCTTTATATCACCTAAGGTTTTAGCTGATGTTAAATCAATTTCTCGCTCACCCGCGATTTCAACTAACTCGGCCTTACGTGCTCGCTTAATCTCCACTACACTGAGCGTAGGCCTATCCAGCAAATTCTTATCCATGTTTAGATATGACGCACTTATTATTAATTAATTTTCTAGTGAACAACGTGCTACTTCTGGTAATTTGTAAAAATTAATTTATAAAGCCCCCATTTACAAACAATACTTTTTTAAATATGCATGTCCCGTTTCAGATCCGGGACGAGCGCCCCAATTTTCTACTCCTGTCACGGGGATTCTATAATTCCCGTAACTGAATAAAACACGATTATCAAAATATCTCTCCTAACTGTATATCTATTAGATCTCTCTGTAACAGGCGGTTAAACCCTAGTATGGCTCGTCTCTAGGTATGATCAGAGATACGATCTTATATAAAGTATATATTATTATAGCACGTTTAGCTCACTAGAAAACACAACAAAAACAATACACTTTGGAATCTGTATTATCCTACGCTGACAAATGTACAGCCGTAGTAGTTAATTAATAACAGCAATAATAACAACCCAGAACTGATCACTTAATTAGTTAATCTCTAGGTGTCTAGTTACACAATAAGCGAACCACTTCACCGTTACACCACACCCACACGTGTGATAATTGAGAAACGCTTCCAGGAGAAGTTAATTAATAAAGGAATTACAACACCATTCCTAACTGGTTAATTTTTAATTAACCCTTACTACTCGTTCAGTAACGTGTAATAATTTAGGAACGCTTCCAGGGGAACTTAATTAATAAAGGAATTACAGCTCTATTCCTAACGGGTTAATTTTTAATTAACCCTAACTACTCGTTCAGTAACCTTGTGACACAGAATTAATACTGGTACCTATCACAATAAAGACAATAACCTACAGTTTACCTAGGTCGTCTAGGATGACTGGCTAAGCTTTATATTACCAAATACTCGTATAATGTTAGAACAAAAAGTCTACGATTTACTTCGTCAGATGACCGAAGACACTGTCTAAAGAATATTGGTATAATACAGTATTAAAATATTTAAAGCCACATCAATCACATCAAGGTTATACACAGAGCAGAAATGATATTTACCAAAGTCCAAACGGACTAACGTTCCCGGGATGCTTCCTTTTCCGTTCTTCTCGATATCTCTAAAAACTAGCTATTTATTATAAATCAGAATTCGCCTGGGGATACAAGGCGGTACCTCCCCCTATCATCTGATATTTCACCTCTACTAGCGTCGGTATATTTCTCTCTGATCATCAGACTTACTGACGCCATCGTCGCCAAATCACGGTTGTAAAAACCGCACTCGCAGAGGTATTACGTAACTACTCGCCACATGGCCTCCACAGCTGGACTAAGTGCATATTGGAATGCCCGATCGCGCGAAGTATTACGTAACAAGTTGCCCACCTGCGCTAAGTGCATGTGGAACTGCACACAGCCCTCTAACACAATTAAAATCGCCACAGGCGAAACAAATTTAAGCGCATGTTCCGTCACAACGACATTTACACCATCCAACAATAAATTGTCGGGAACGAATGTACACCAATGTTATTCTGTTCATTACACCGGAATTCACACCACCGGACACTGACAGAGCAAATTAGGAACAAACGTGCACCCAACATCTAAAAACACCTCTTTACAATGACATTACATAATCACAGATGTCGTAGTACGTTGGCAATACACACAGCCATTTGGCATTCTTGATCTCGTCGTGAGCCGACAGTGTCACATGATGTCGGAGTTACCGATGTCGGCTAACTATGTAGACGTGTATTGCTTTTGAACATAAGCCTTTCGTCATTCAATTAAAGGATTAACTTCGAACAATCAAGTCTACTAGTTTATGACATTTTGTATAGGAAGTAGGTACCAATCGATTCGAATGATTGTGAATGCGCTTTGGTTAATAATAATATACTTAGTATTTAATGATGGTCTGTGATCCACCTCTGTCAGTGGGACCATTGGGCTATTTCTCATTCCAACCAGTGCACCACGGCTGGTATATTAAATGCCTTGGTATGTGTTATATATATATATACACACACACACACACATATATATATATACACGTTCAGCTACTGTTAATTTATTAGAAAAAGAAAATTCTGTCGACACCGGATGCCGTCTATTCTGGACTTCGGGTGCAAATTCAACAACAAAAGAACGGTCCATGTAGTAATTAGTCTGTCTACATCGGTGCGCGATATTGCCTCTGCTGTCTACACCGACATGCGATACCTCAACTGTCTGCCAGTGGTCATCTTTTAATCAATGATGGCAGTTTCCCAGTGATTAGGACACCACAGAATGTGTTATGAAACAATCGTGCCTCTTTAAAAGCTTAATAACCAATGAACAAGATAAATTGGATTATTATTTGTATGTGTTCATACCTGCATTGCATCATACCGATCTGTCTAAAACAATAAATTCATATCCCTATTTTATGCGATATTAATGAATAAAATGTTATTTATTTTTGCTTGTTGTTTTAAATGCGTTCTGATCTGAACACATATTTTATTACAGTCAAATGTTAATATCTCACTTTAAAAAGTCGGGACTGAACATGTGTCCAGCTTCTCACAGGTAGGTAGGTAACTAGGTTAGCGTACTCGTCAACCAGTTCCTCACCAATCGAAGGTACCACTAGAGTAGATGATAAGACCAAAATGTCTAAACTAGCGTCCGTTAAGAATCGGCTGTTTTTCAAAGAATCATTCTCTGCTGTCGGCATGCTGACCTACTAACAGAATGCCGGTTGATGCTTCACAGGTCTGATGTAGGTCAAATCGACTGAGCAGTGGGTTTTTTACACAAGCGTTTTTCAAAAAGCCACTTTATTAATAACTGGGATGGTATTTTTGTTTTTTTATTTTTAATACTGTAATTTTTATGTATTTGTTTTATATACTGTGTATTAATAATATGCCATGAGCGTTGACCTTTAACACAACCATCTTAGTGCACAGGCCCACTTGGCTCAGGCCTGGGGTGCTATATTTTAGGGTGGGGGTGTGTGCAAAATCTTGCATTAGAAATATTTTTTTGGGGGGTGGGTGGGATTGTTTCAACCTTAGGCCATGTGTATGTGGCCTTACATCTCCCCATTTAGGCTGGTGGTGAACTCACAGTCACTCTGGGTTGGAGCTGGTAAAGAAAAATCCTCCACTGAGGTCAGTGAAACTAGGTTACACCTGTCATGATAGGATGTTGTCTCAGTACAGATTAATTTCTTAGTTTTTTTTAATCCCGTTGGCCAGAACCAAGAGTTTGACCTATCGGGTAGTTTGACCTAACCATTTGGTCAACAGCGTGTAAGTGTAACTGCGACTTCGTTTTTGGTTCAAGCGTTGCAGCGTATTCGACCCAACGAGATTCCACTAGATTGATTACACATTTTACATAATACAGCCCTCTATGTGGGCGCATATGTGACAAAACGTTTCATTTTGCGACTAAAACATTTTATATTATCCAGGGCATCTAGAATTTTTACAAAATCCACTAGCCATGGTATCAATAATTAAACAAATTTACTAGCCACGTTTAAAAATTCACTAGCCCTACTTTAGTTTAAGTTAATACAATAATCCAATATGTCACCTAAAGGGGGAGACAGAGCTTAAAAACACTAACATTGAGGGGTTGGGGTGGGGGAGGATATTCATATTTACAAAATCTACTTAACTGCAACATTTGACTTTGTTTTCACTAGTTGTCGAGCATGACAATAGTAATTATTTACTAGCCCAACATTGAATATCACTAGTAATGGGAGTGGAGCTACCATAATCTAGAAGCCCTGTCTGGCATGACAGTAGTAGTTATATTACTAGCCCAACATTGAATATCACTAGTAATGAGAGTGGAGTTACCATAATCTAGAAGCCCCGTAGTGTCACTAGCAATGGGAGTGGACCTACCATAATCTAGAAGCCCTGTAGTATCACTAGCAATGGGAGTGGAGAAGCCCCCTACCTACCATAATCTAGAACTAGCAATGGTAGTATCACCGTAGTATCACTAGCAATGGGAGTGGAGCTACCATAATCTAGAAGCCCCGTAGTATCACTAGCAATGGGAGTGGACCTACCATAATCTAGAAGCCCCGTAGTATCACTAGCAATGGGAGTGGAGCTACCATAATCTAGAAGCCCCGTAGTATCACTAGCAATGGGAGTGGACCTACCATAATCTAGAAGCCCCGTAGTATCACTAGCAATGGGAGTGGAGCTACCATAATCTAGAAGCCCCGTAGTATCACTAGCAATGGGAGTGGAGCTACCATAATCTAGAAGCCCCGTAGTATCACTAGCAATGGGAGTGGAGCTACCATAATCTAGAAAGCCCGTAGTATCACTAGCAATGGGAGTAGCTAGCTACCATAATCACTATGGGAAGCCATAATCTAGAAGCCCCGGAGTAGATCTACCATAATCTAGAAGCCTTGTAGTATCTACATATAAAAAATAGAAGCAGGCGCCATCTGGCTCCTAGATGGACAAGTTAACAGTGGGCTGTAATAAATAATTTATTTTATAAAATTAATGTGAAGATTTAATATATTTAAAAATTTTGTTTAAAATGTATTGAGATGAACTAACATATTTTTTAGATAGGTGCATCTTTATGTGATGTCACATGGAATCATTTTATTGTTTTGATAGACATTTTTTTCTGCAGAATTAAGAAAAATTATGGATACAGTTTGCCTAACTAATGGTTTCGTATGCATATATTGAAAATACATGAAACTAGTATTTTTTTCACTTTCTTTATTAATTTTTTTTTATCCATTTCAGAAGATGATAAACAGTTTGAAAGGTCTTGTCAGTTTAACAGCAATAATTATTTGTTGTGTTCCAGTTCAGACGCCTAGTTTGGCCACTTTTAAGGTATGTTTGTCAAGTGTTTTAATGTGCACATTCAGAACAAGCTGTTATTGCACACACATATGTTTATGTACATGTCATCCTTTTAAAACAGCAATCTTGTTTCATCATAGTCTTATTCAACTTACTGTGCTAGCACAACAAAAATGCTATTCAACCTGAGTCATACCTACACACTGCAGAATTCTCTCCCTTGCCGGATATGCGCAATGCTATCCTTGCACGGGCTACCTGTAACTTCATTCTCAATTCTGCAGTCCACCTGTTAACACCTGTTAAGCTTTGGCAAAAAGTTTTCTTACTTGTAATTTTGTGTTTGTTTTTCGGTTGAACTTGACATACGGTTGTAGTTGGGAATTCTGTGTTGAATTTACCATTTCCGACGCGAGTTTGTTGACAGCTAGCACACGGAAAGTTTGTGCGCGAGATGGTTGTCCATTTCCTTTACGACGTAAAGACACACACGTGTTGTGTCCGGACTGTCGGTCTTGTTCTCAAGACTGTCAGTGTGAGATCTGCGCCACATGGTCTCCTGACCAGTGGGTTCGGTTCGGTTCGCAGACTCAGGTTTCGGGTACCAGCAAAATCTTGTTGTCTGCTTCGGCAGTAGTCGGCAAGTTGGACTTAGTGGGTAGGTCCCATAAGTCTGTAGACACTTCGAAAAGTGTCCGGAAAGGGGGGAAACAAGGGTGTTTCTTCGTCGGTCCGTGTTACGAGTACAGTTACAGATACTTCGGGAGCGCCCCCCTGGGCTCCTATTGTGACCGTGGTACGTGAGCCGTCTTCGTTAGTGACGGCGCCTTCTTCTGTTTGTGTGGCTTCGTCGCGGGCGTCGCCATCGTCGTTACGGTTACCTTTACAAACAGAAGGGGGGCAGGGTGGAGTCGTCGCGGCACCGGTTTTGACGATTTCATCGGTTACCGAGCACATGCACTCCGTTGTGCATAGGTCCACTGCTTCGTCCGCAGAGCAGGTGGCCCTGACTTTGCCTTCGATTGCTGACAGTCGCTTCGGCACCTCAGCATTCTCAAGGCCCGAGGAGAGTTCTGCCAGTTTGCTTCGAACTGAGCCAGTTGTTCCGATGCCGGGATCCGTCTCTGATGGCATCCCGACCGATGTTTACCGTTGGGTGGAGGACTCATCCCGTTTGGGTCCTCCGTTTGCATATGTTTACCCCAAGGGTCCGGTGACTTCGGTAGCAACGGACATCTCCTCACAGTTTGCACCGTCTTTGGTCCCTACCTCTTCGACTTTACTCGATAGAGGACGAGGTTCACGCAGATACTCCTCGGCTGGGGGGTACTCTGTGGCCGCAAACTCCGACCGTTCCGCACTTGGCGCAGGAACGACCTTTAAGCTTTCAGGAAACGTTGTTTCGGAGTTTTGTGGAATTTTTGAACGCTTCGCCTCAGTTTGGATCATTGCTTTCGCAGACGGGACCGTCGGGTGCAGCTCCCATTCCTCCCCCTCCTGGTTTTCCGCCAAAACCAGCAGAAACTGCGTCTCGACAGCAGTTTGACGATGCAGTTAGGGATTGTCGTTCGGTTCCTATTGTTTCTCGATTAGGGGGAGGAGTCCATGTAGATCTTCGGGATCCAGTGGACCGTGACCTGGCTTCAGAGGAAGCGTCGGTTGGACCGGATTCTGTCGCTGACCCAGCTCTCTCTCACTTCGGTTCGGAGGTAGAGGAGGAGTGCGATTATCCGGCAGTTCTGGCTTTTGTCAGGGACCAGGTCCGACAGGTATGCGGGGACGCTATACCTCAAGTTGAGGCCTAGCCTACATTCAAGGGTGTCTCCTTCGGGAACCGTTCTTTGAATTTGGTCACTCCTCGTGAGGAGTCGGGTTTACCACTTGCACAGGAGGCGCACAGTTCACTTTGTGACATTGATGTGTTGATCACTGGCAGTGATCGTATCCTGGGAGTGGGTGTTGATGAGTACCGAACGGCACTGCCTACGGGGAAAATCTTAACAGGAGTGCGCATTTTTCGTGCCGACTCCTATGAGACGTTGGGGGCGGATTTTCTCGAACATCCGGCGGTCGTTCCCGCTAGTGTCCGAGCCGCTTGTTCCCCATCGCCGCATGTGTCATTGCCAATCGCGGATCTGGAATCATTTGAACGGCTGGCTAAGTCGATGTTCCAGGTTAATAACCATTTAGGTACGTTCCTATTTGGCTTGGATAAGGCTGTCGAGCCTTCCCGCGATGGCGAAAGGCTGTTTGGAGGCTGCGTCAAAAGCCTCTAAGCATATTGCTCAGTTATCTGGCCGATTGTTTGCGAGCAGTCTTTTGTTACGGCGTGACCATTACCTAGCGGGTTTGAGTGCCTCAAACGTTGCGAAGACATTCTTTCGTACACGTTCGGTATGGGAAAATTTACTTTTCGGTCCCGATTTTAATATTGTCCTAGACAAGGATTTGTCGCGACCAGTCCCAAACACTCACCCCTCAACCTCTGGTAAACGTCGGTCCACGTTTTCGGGGTTCAAGCCGCCTCCTGTGAAAAAGGCTGCTTTTTTACAGTCGGCTCAGATCCCTAGGGTTCCTGACACTAGGAGGCAACCATGTAACAACCCGTCTTCCGCTAAGCGAGGATGCAAACGTCTTACTGCGTTCCGTTCTCAGTCCACCAAAGGCGTTGCGCCTACGGGTGGTAAGCGGTTGGGGTGAGGGTACGTGAACGATCGGCAGTTGCTTTCGGAGGTACCGTTAGCAAACATACCCGTGGGGGGCAGGCTCCGCCATTTCCTTCGAAATTGGTGCCAGCTGCCTGGGCTCGACCCCTGGGTTCTGTCGGTCGTTCGACACGGTTACAAAATACCCTTTTCTTCGAGCCCCCCTCTTACTTCCACTCCGAGAATGCCGCCGTTACCGTCCGCGGATCGGCGCGTTTTAGTGGAGAGTATGATTGCCGAGTTTCTCGACAAAGGGGCCATCCAGAGAGTCAGTCTGGACACTCCGGGATTTTATTCTCATCTTTTCTTCGCCCAGAAAAAAAATGGGGAATGGAGACCAATCCTAAATTTGAAACCACTGAACGTCTACGTCGATGTTCCTTCCATGAAAATGGAAACGGTTCATTCGGTCCGGAACCTGCTTCAAATTGGGGAGTGGGCTGCGTCGATCGATCTGAAAGATGCATACCTCCATGTCCCGGTGCACAAGGCGTTTTGGAAGTTTCTGCGCTTCCTGTTCGACGGGAAAGCGTACAAGTTTCGTGTGCTCCCGTTCAGTTTGGCGACGAGTCCCCATACTTTTACACGTGTGGTAAAAGCGGTGGTAGGTCATGTTCATTTGTTAGGGGTTCGAATGCATACCTATCTGGACGATTGGTTGATCCCAGCTTCGTCGCAACAGGAATGTCAGACCAATGTCGGGTTGGTTTTGGACACGATCCTCCAATTGGGTTTTATTCCCAATTGGGTGAAATCGGAGTGAACGCCGGCTCAGATTTTCACATATCTCGGAGTGGTCTTCGATGTTGTGGTAGTGTCGGTTCGTCCCACCAATGCGCGTATCCACAATTTTCAAACGTCGGCGCGACGTTTGATAGGGGAGCAAAGTACTACGGTACGATCTCTCCACGTGGTGTTGGGCCACCTCGAATTTCTGGCCTCATTGATCGTGCGGTTCAGACGATTCAAACGACCACTCCAGTGGCATTTGTCCCCACGGTGGGACGGTCACAATTGGGACATGATAGTGCCTCTGGGCCCATGGTTCACTCATCCGCTACAGGAGTGCCTGTCGGACAAGTGCATGTCCCTATCGGTTCCGTTGCACCCCCCTGCTCCGGATCTGATCCTTTTCACGGATGCGTCGCTGCACGGGTACGGGGCGCATCTGTTGGATCAACACATTTCAAGGGTATGGAATCTCTCCGAGAGGAAGCTTCATATCAACTGTTTGGAGATGGAGGCAGTGCATCGTGCCTGTCTTCATTTCCGGTGTGTTCTTCGACACCGTCGAATTTTGTTGAGATGCGACAATACGTCGGTAGTGGCATATCTCAATCGTTGGAGTGGAACCAAATCGGAGACTTTGGGTCGCAAAGCTCTTGTGATTTTGGAATTCTGCGACCAACTAGGGACCACTCTGTGGGCGAAACACATTCCTTCATCAGTGAATGTGTTAGCCGATGCCCTCAGTCGACATACCCCTGTTCAGACGGAATGGATGTTGAACAAAGGGGTGGTCGCAGCGGTTCTTCGGGTGTGGGGCAGTCCACAGGTGGACATGTTTGCCACACGGTTGAACAACCAATTGCCGGTGTTCGTGTCCCCGGTACCGGACACATTGGCGTTGGAGTACGACGCGTTAAGTATGGATTGGACGGGACTGGATTTTTATGCCTTCCCTCCTCCTGTCTTACTCGGCAAGGTGTTGACCAAAGTGGTCCAGGAACCTTGTCACGTGACGTTGATAGCTCCTCTGTGGGTGGCGCAGCCCTGGTTTCCACAGCTCCTGTCACTGTTAGTGGCAGTCCCGTTCCGGTTACCGGTGTTGTCCGATCTACTCAGCCAGCGACTGAGTCAGACGGTGTGGCATCTTCCGGCTTCACGCGTGGGGGTTATCAGGGCTTCCTTGCGATGCAGAGGTTTTTCGACAAGAATTGCGCATCTCATCTCTTCAGCCAAGCGCATATCTACCGAGTCGGTTTATCAGTGTCACTGGCGGTTGTGGGTTCGTTGGGCGAACGCACGGGATTTCGATCCCTTATCGCCTACTGTCAACGATTTAGCGGAGTACTTTCTGGCGTTGGTTTTTCATGACAGTGAAAAGTCACAGAGCTGCGATTTTCACTACTCTTAAACAGTGTGGATGTCGTGACTTTTCTACGAACTTGGTATTGCATGATTTACTTAAATCATTACAATCCACGGTTGAACGACCTTCCATTATTCCGAAATGGAATGTCTTTCTGGTGTTACATGCTCTTAAGGGTGCGCCTTATGAGCCGTTGAGGTTTGCTAGTCTTCGTGCCTTGACGTGAAGACTGTTTCTGGTTTCACTGGCAGCTTGTCGTCGGATCAGTGAGATACATGCTTTTTTGCATGATTTGGTTGATTACAATTCGGACGAGTCTGTCACTTTACGTACCGACCCTATCTTTGTTGCTAAAAACCAGTCTCCGGGGGAAGAGTTTCCACCTACTGTCATTCACAGTTTATCTCGTACACTGTCATCTGATAACTCGGATAGACTTCTTTGCCCGGTGAGAGCATTGAGGTATTATTTGGAGCGTACGAAAAACCGGCGGCAGGGTAAAAAGAGATGGTTTATTTCTTATACCTTTAGGCCGGGTGATGTCACAAAAAATGCTTTGTCTCGATGGATAGCAGCTACTATCAAGCTAGCATATGAGATAGCGGGTGATCATGTGCTACGGAATTCTCTGTTAAACCACATGAGATCCGAGCCATTTCTGCTTCCCTGAATTTTCATGACTCTTTAGATATTATAAAGGTCATGAATGCAGGGGTTTGGAAAGGACGGCACACTTTTGACCGTTTCTATTTCCGGGATATGGCGGTTGGTCCTGACGGTACGCCTAGGATCCAGACAGTCATTGCGGCTCAACACGTCGTGTCTGTGCGCAGGGCAACGGAAAGGGGTCGACCTCTTTTCCGTCCCGACTGCCATCGATTCACGCTTCGGACATGTTTAACACTCCACCCCTTTCTGAGGGATGGGTTTTTTTGTAGTGTTGTCTACCGTTTCCTCTCCCTGGGGAGATGTTTTTCCCCCCTTTCATGGGGATGAGTTTTTCTTTTGGGAAGCCCCAAAAGTTTTTGACTCCTTGTTACCGTATGTCGTGGTTCGTCCTATCTCCATGTCATTACTTCAAAGGAGCTTTTTGGGTACGGGTAAGTCCTCTATTTTCTTACCTCCTCCCATTAATGTTGAATTCACGTGCTCTAACGGTGTCATTGCATGTCCGTTATAGCATATTTGTTGTAAGTTGAATAAGACTATTAGAAAATTTTGTTTCTAATTTTCATTATTATTCATACTTACCTAGTGCTAGCACAACAAACTATACCTCCCACCCACCCCTATGAGGCTTTCCCTCGGTGGGTTTGGGTGGACTTTGAACCGAGAATGAAGTTACAGGTAGCCCGTGCAAGGATAGCATTGCGCATATCCGGCAAGGGAGAGAATTCTGCAGTGTGTAGGTATGACTCAGGTTGAATAGCATATTTGTTGTTTATAACAAAACACAATTTCATCAACTTAATTTTTGCCTGTATCATTTGTTTATTTTTAAAGTATGGGTGGGGACATTTATAATGCCAAGGGCTGGCATTCATAAATCTGCTCTGCTTGCTGTTAGCGGAAAGCGGTTAGGGGGCGTAACTCTGTCTAATTTTTCTCCCTAATTTTAAAAGTATTTGATAAATTAAGACTTGTAATAAGCGTTGGGTACCGAGTTAGCGTAGGGGGTTAAAACATTTTTTCAGATGTAATTGAATGTAGGGTGCTGAATAAGCGTAAGCACTGACATTTTTTCACAAATTTAATAAACATTGGTGTACGTTTATTTGGTACTCGAGAGTAATCAGAATGTTTGGTAAGGAAGGGTTGACAGAAGTGGTGCTGCATGATTCCAAAAATAGCAGTCTTATTGACCCCACTTAACCATCGGGGTTAAATCAAAGTCGACGTGATAAAACGCTGTGTCCAACACAGTCGCGCCCATATTAACTACAAACATGCTGACCTCAAAATATTTCTCCTCAAAACCACTGAAATGTTAAGGTTAATTAGATTAAAATAACTTTAAATGCATTTCTGAATATTGACAACTCTACACCAGCTAAAGCCCTGACTATGTTGCCCCCATTTTAGTGAGATCTAAAGCCCTGACTATGTTGCCCCCATTTTAGTGAGATCTAAAGCCCTGACTATGTTTCCCCCATTTTAGTGAGATCTAAAGCCCTGACTATGTTGCCCCCATTTTAGTGAGATCTAAAGCCCTGACTATGTTGCCCTCATTTTAGTGAGATCTAAAGCCCTGACTATGTTGCCCCTAATTTAGTGAGATCTAAAGCCCTGACTATGTTGCCCCCATTTTAGTGAGATCTAAAGCCCTGACTATGTTGCACCCATTTTAGTGAGATCTAAAGCCCTGACTATGTTGCCCCTAATTTAGTGAGATCTAAAGCCCTGACTATGTTGCCCCTAATTTAGTGAGATCTAAAGCCCTGACTATGTTGCCCCCATTTTAGTGAGATCTAAAGCCCTGACTATGTTGCACCCATTTTAGTGAGATCTAAAGCCCTGACTATGTTGCACCCATTTTATTGAGATCTAAAGCCCTGGCTATGTTGCCCCCAAATTAGTGAGATTTAAAGCCCTGACTGTGTTGCCCCCATTTTAGTGAGATCTAAGCCCCGACTATGTTGCCCCCATTTTAGTGAGATCTAAGCCCTGACTATGTTGCCCCCATTTTAGTGAGATCTAAAGCCCTGACTATGTTGCCCCCAAATTAGTGAGATCTAAGCCCTGATTATGTTGCCCCCAAATTAGTGAGATCTAAGCCCTGACTATGTTGCCTCCAAATTAGTGAGATCTGAAGCTTAGAGTCATTGATATAAATACATTGAGTTGGTGAAGTGAGATCTGTGTATATGTTTACAGTACGTTTCTCACACATACATCAGTGAAGAGAAAACCATCTGTATGAAGTGTCCTCCGGGAACGTATGTGGAGGAAGATTGTCATGAAAATTTCATCGAAGGGACATGTATTGATTGTCGTGATGGAACATTTTCTACAGACTTCACAAGAGCAAAGTCTTGTGAGAAGTGCCATCGGTGGTGTTCTGATGAACACCAAATTCAGACGAAATGCACTAAAACGGGAGACATCACGTGCACGTGTGAGCCAGGCTACAAGCTGGTGGTGGATGATGAGAACTTGGACGAGCAGCACTGTCAGAAGATAGAAACGCCAGGTAAACACCCGCCACGAGGTCAAGTTAGCATATTATTACCCTGGCAGCGGGCACTCATAACCAGGGAAGATAACAATCGTATTTTCTCACTGAGAAATTATTATTTAATCATTGGTGTAACATACATGTACAAGATTATTGGGTTATTTGACCCTTTCAAACCAATGACTTTGCCGGTACTAAAGATGACGTCATCACAATTTGGCAAACATACACAATGATGTCGCATACTTTGAAGCATTTGCATTTATATCTCTCAGTTTTTGATTTTAAATTTTTTAATAAAATGCTATTTTAATACAACTCATTAAAAAAATGTCACAAAATAAATAGAACATTAGTTTTTAAAAATTATCTGCAAATGTGAATAAAATACAAAGTTATAGAAATACTCAGAATAGTGTATAAAGTTGTTAACCTCGTTTCTACATAAATGTAGTTTTAATGAAAATAGAAGGTTCTTAAAGGAAAAAATTGCTGAGGTAATAAATAGAATAACAAACTCAGTACCAGTTATTAACAACTTTATGTCAATCTTGAAATAATTTTCATTGGTGACTCGCTAAAACTTGTGAAAACTGAGAATGATTTTACTTGGGACATAAATTTTATAATAACGGGTAACTCGTTTATTATCGTCTATTTAATTGATATTTCCACTGACCTAGAAACACTAGCAGCCTAGAGGTCACTGGGAGGGTTACGATTAATGCCAGTGGGACCTGTATCATTTAAATAGCCCCTGTGATTTCTACTCGCCCACCCTTGCAACTGCCAATGCCAATGCCAATCGACAATGCCGTGGAGTTTTAATTCACCACAACACCCTTTTACCTTGGATTACATTCAGGTTGTTTTTTGCCGTGGACTTTCCTTAATTGCAGGGGTTGCTCGCCTGTAGTGAAGGAACATGTTATGTTTTCCACTTCTGGGTCCCATTCCCGAAGCATAGATGAGAATCCTCCAGATTTATCTGGAATTACGGATTTTTGTGCTGTCCGATTATGGTCCAGGTTTTGTCAAAATTTGCTACATTTCACACCAGAAGTTCGGGTTTAATACCAACCCAGCAATCCAGATTGCTCAACATGGCCGCGATTATATTATCCATGTATGTTATCTTCATCACGATTGGTCAGTTTTGATCTCTGAGATCTGTTAGCAGTGTAAATGTGCGTATCTGTTTGGACTACAGCGGTGCACGCTGGTCGATGTTCCCTCACGTAACCGGTCAGCCAAGCAAGTGACAGTAGCGAAATTGTTGGCAAATTCCAATACGGTAGCCGTTGTTATGTCTACACTATTAAATTTTAAATGTGTTATTTGTGATAATAAATACTTACAAATTGTTATTCATCCAAGACATTAATTTTTGGATGGGGCGCTGAGATTGGCTGTTCAATTTATAATTGTTAATAATTAAATTTCTGTTACATTCATTACTATATAATGTCAACCCATTGGTCCAGCCGTAGCAACACAAGTTTGTTCATACCCTGATGAATGTAAAACAAATAACCAACGATCCTTAATGACATTTAGACACCAAGGACCAGAAGAGTGTGACGGACTCTCCGAAGAGGTCGGACCCAGACAACGAGACAGCACGTCCCAGGAGGTGTAAAGTGTCCGTGGTGCCGAGAAACAACATGTGTATGGAGTGCACGGTGTGTCACCAAGGAGACGCCGTACAGGTTTCTGACTGCCATGTCCTGCCGAATTACACGTCATGTTTGAAAGGTGAAAATACCCAATCTTGATGACGTGAATAGTAGTAATAATTAAAATAAAAACCCCATTATTATTAGTATTATAAAATGTGAACATTTTGTTCAGAATCACATCGCGATTCACTAGGCAAGTTTCAAAGATAGCTACACAATTTTAAAACATTAAACAGTAGTTGCTAATCAATTTTCAATGGACTGGAAATATCACTAATGAAGATTTTGAAAACAAAATGTTCCCTGACAAAGATGAAGTGAATAGTAGTAATAATTATTCAGGGCTTGAACTTAAAGCCGCACGCCCTAGTTCCATCCAGCGAAAATAAATTATAATTTGGTTAATCTACAAACCTGTAACACACTTAGATCACGTTTTTATCAAATGGAGTGAAAAAGCAGGTTTTATATCGATAAATACCATGGGAATCCCCATGTCCCAATTGCTTGAAATAATTTTGAAAGTTAGTATTCTGATGTCACCGGTAGATGTCGCTCGAAGCACAACAATGCCTACGTCACGACTAAATATAGTTCCATCGCGAGGTACTAACTAAATGCCCATTAACTCCAACAAGGAACCAAACGCCCTTGTTAAATACTGGCAGATAATGTTCATACACGTTTATACATTTTTCCGTCGGTGAGGAGCTTTACCGATGGCAGTAATTATTATTCGGTGGCACAAAAGTGCCATCGGTGACGCCCCCAACCGACAGCAGTTTATGTCACTGACAGCAAAAACACAAAAAAAACCTCATGACTGATATTCGTATAAAGACCGCGTATTCGACATTGTCGCGATGACCTAAATTTAGACAGTCTGGCATACTACATGAGACACACTGGTTTAAACACTTAAATTACGTTAAACGTATTAATAAGGTTGGGAACCAGTTAAACTATTCGGCTGTTTTCATATTGAACTTCGTTGATGCTGTATGTTTTTCTTTTTTTTCTATTTGTTTGCTGACACCAGTTTGTTTGGTATTGTGCAATAAATTAAATTGAAATTTAATTGAATTAGTCATTAGGTTTTTATGTATTAAAAAAAAAAATGAATGTAAAATTTATTGACATGGGAAATCTTTTGCGTCAACCAGATTTTATTTAGGAGTATTTTAGGTAAATGTTGCGTCAGATACGCAGGATTTCTGCGTCATGTGAAACCCTGCGACTTTAGAACTATGATTTGCTAAATATCGAATGAAAATGTTATTTTAGAAGTGTTATAGGATAAATAGAATTTGGTATTTGTGTATTTTTAATATGTAAAATATCCATCTCGTCCAGTTAATTGCAGAGCCTTGACAAATACTTAGTAGATATTTTTCATTTTCATATTAAAAAACGCTCGTGATGAATCCTCTATGTAAACCATGAGGATAATAGATTGACACTGGACACATTTGTTTCTGTTTGTAGGTGACAGTAAGACGAGTCACGGACAACGATTGTCTTCCTCTTGCCTTGTGGCCATCTTGTTTCTTCTGGTCATGAACGCCATCTTCCAGGTACATTACAACACCAACATACAATTCCTTAATGTGTTCACCTTCCAGGTACATTACAACACCACCATACAATTTCTTGATGTGTTCATCTTCCAGGTACATTACAACACCAACATACAATTCCTTGATGTGTTCACCTTCCAGGTACATTACAACACCAACATACAATTCCTTGATGTGTTCACCTTCCAGGTACATTACAACACCAACATACAATTCCTTGATGTGTTCACCTTCCAGGTACATTACAACACCAACATACAATTCCTTGATGTGTTCACCTTCCAGGTACATTACAACATAACATACAATTCCTTGATGTGTTCACCTTCCAGGTACATTACAACACCAACATACAATTCCTTGATGTGTTCACCTTCCAGGTACATTACAACACCAACATACAATTCCTTCATGTGTTCACCTTCCAGGTACATTACAACACCAACATACAATTCCTTGATGTGTTCACCTTCCAGGTACATTCAGACCTGTCAATCCTCCCGGATTCCGCGGGAGTCTCCCGGTATTTGATCAAATCTCTGAGACAGTTTCTCCTGTTAAATGACATTTTTGTAAGCATAAAAAAAAAATCGATCCTCGTTTGTCAAAATAACATACGGGAAGTAACTCATTCGGAAAATGTCGACTACTTTCGTTTTCTGAGAATGTAACAGGCCGAATTGTCCCGACTGTTTAACCTTTGCCGAAGTGAGAATTGTGGGATAGCCTATTTATATTGTTAAACCAAAAATGTATAAGTTATTAAGCACACATGGAGTTTATAAAATGACGTGTTATTATAATGTTTGTTGTCATCGTAATGGCTACGAAGCGTGTTGCCGCTAATTCAACAGGCTGTGTATTGACATTCAGTGTTGCATAAAAAAACTAAAAACTATCCAATTTAGTTCTAATAATACCTCTGAATTGTAAAATGTCTTCCCACTGGATTACATAATGCAACTATGACGAATCTGAACTGCCAGACTCCGAGTTGACAGCGATACACACGATGCATGTTACAGTCACATGTCACAGCAAGACAACGAAAAGACCAATTAGCTGTATAAACATACTTGTGTCAGTTAATTTTGTATGTTTGTGCAGTAAAATGTTGGTTATAAGGGTACTCTTCAAGAAATTATTTTTGTACAATTAAAAGAAATTGTGTTTGACATTGACATAAAGTTACTCACGGAAATGGGTATAATTCCGGTATATTTCACACGATGTCCGTAATGAGGTTTCACTTATGATTAATGAAAATACAATGTTTATTGCATCATTATACGTGTTCTTGTATCATTTACTCGGAACTTGTGAAGTACCACGCCACCGTTCCTCATTATAGTAAAAATGAATATTAATTTATAAGATTTATATAAATTTGTCTTTGGTACTTGGGTACACTAACCACAAATGATAATGTAACGCAACCTGTCGGCACCAAAAAAGGCTGTAAGTGTAATACCGTAAATGTATTAATTAAACTTTTTATTTCTTGTTCATGTTCTTAACATTTTTGGATAAAATATTATTATTTTTTTAAATATGTATTAAATCATAATAATATTTAAACTTTAAAAAAAAAAAGAGTATATATGACATTATATAGTATTCATATAACTTATTGTAATAATGTTTTTTTTAAATCTTGCGATTTTGGGTTAAATTGTGTGAATTTAAAAAATCTCCTGCTTTTTGACAAAATCTCCTGCTTTTTCAACACACACCTCCTGCTTTCTCTTGACTAAAGGTTGACAGGTCTGGGTACATTACAACACCAACATACAATTCCTTCATGTGTTCACCTTCCAGGTACATTACAACACCACCATACAATTCCTTGATATGTTCATATTCCAGGTACATTACAACACCAACATACAATTCCTTAATGTGTTCACCTTCCAGGTACATTACAACACCACCATACAATTCCTTGATATGTTCATATTCCAGGTACATTACAACACCAACATACAATTCCTTAGTGTGTTCACCTTCCGGGTACATTACAACACCACCATACAATTCCTTAATGTGTTCATATTCCAGGTACATTACAACACCACCATACAATTCCTTGATATGTTCATATTCCAGGTACATTACAACACCACCATACAATTCCTTGATATGTTCATATTCCAGGTACATTACAACACCACCATACAATTCCTTGATATGTTCATATTCCGGGTACATTACAACACCAACATACAATTCCTTGATGTGTTCACCTTCCGGGTACATTACAACACCAACATACAATTCCTTGATATGTTCATATTCCAGGTACATTACAACACCAACATACAATTCCTTGATATGTTCATATTCCAGGTACATTACAACACCAACATACAATTCCTTGATGTGTTCACCTTCCAGGTACATTACAACACCAACATACAATTCCTTGATGTGTTCACCTTCCAGGTACATCACAACACCACCATCCAATTCCTTCATGTGTTCACCTTCCAGGTACATCACAACACCAACATACAATTCCTTGATGTGTTCACCTTCTAGGTACATCACAACACCAACATACAATTCCTTCATGTGTTCACCTTCCAGGTACATCACAACACCAACATACAATTCCTTGATGTGTTCACCTTCTAGGTACATTACAACACCAACATACAATTCCTTGATGTGTTCACCTTCCAGGTACATCACAACACCACCATACAATTCCATAATGTGTTCTTAAACATTGTTTTCTTATCGACACTTGGTTACCTGAGCAGTAGGCCTACCCCATAAACATCACACAATCATGGAACATTAATTGGAATTGGAAAAAAACTGTAAAATAGGTTAATCCATCAAAAGGGTTTGATCCTATGACTGATAACTTTTCAAGTGAATACTCATGTCCACCCTGTCAGGCATTGAAATAAGTCGACAATGGTGCTTCTTTTTCAATAATGGGTGGGACATACATAGCCCATATTGGTAAAGTGCTCACTCAGTGCATGATCAATCTCGAATCAGTTTCTGTTTGTAAACGCACTGGGTTATTTCTTATTCCAGTCAATGCAGTGTGTACTATCCTGTCTTTGGCATATCATGGATCCCTTGCTGGTAATCAGAAAGAGATGCCCATTACGTGGCAGCAGCGGGTTTTCTCTCATTATCTGTGTAGTCCTTAGATATGTATCTGATGCTACTAAACCAAATAACTTCGGGCTGGGTCAAAGTTCGAGGTGCCCCCAACTTTTGATAGACAAGTGAACACCACAAGTCCTTTGGTGATAAATGTGAGTGTGTTGGTTGTAAAAACACAAAATAGTTTCATATGGGTAAAAAAAAATATGCAATTTTATTTCATCTAGTACATGTACCACTGTGTCAAGTTGTGCGGAACTAGGGTAGTCATAGACCATACCCGTTATCTCAGAAATGAGCAGGATTCACTTTAAGGGTGAGGGGTGGTAGTATTTATATCTGTGGCGTTTATGTAGATTGATACGCTGCAGGTAGGAGTTTTAGCCACATACACTACTATTGTCGTCTATGGGATTTGATTTGGTAGTATACACCCTGTGTAACAGTAAATAAAAAATGTGTGGAGTGTGTACATATCGGTCAGCTGAATGTCAACATTATGTCGGTGAAGGAAGTTTATAGCAATAGTAATCGGAATTGCAAAACTTGGGAAATGTGTCCTAACCTACGGATTACCAGTCCCACAAATGACCACAACATTTGTGAAGAAAAAAAATCAACATATACATGTAGGTTAACCATGAATATTTTCAGTTAGCCGCCCTCATGCCAGAGCATCAGCTCATGTTGCACAGTTATTATCAGTTAGAACTAAATTTAACAAGTAACTTCAAACCAATGAGTTACTTAAATACCATGAAGGTTAGCCTATTTGTAATCATCAAAGAAATTATTTCAAAAGGCATTTCATTATTTTGTATTAAAATGTTTTTAATGAAGAACTGTTTCCTAAACTGGACTATGTATATTAATCTGCTACAATAAGTAATAACATAACAACAAATGGTGGTGTGGTGTGTATATATATATATATTTCTACATTATTAATATTAAATATATACATTAATAATATGAAATACATTACATAACCAAAAGAATCCATTTCTATCACATAATGATGTTTTTTGTATCAGTATACAAAGGTAAAAATAATAACATTTCTAAGAAAACTCTGGGAGATGCAGCAGCCCCTGCTCCTGTATACCCCTGCTCCTCTATACCCCTGAATTGAGTTAGTTTTGTTTAACAACACCACTGGAGCACATTGATTTTTTAATCATCGGCTATTGGATGTCAAACATACGGTCACTTTTGACAGTCATGGAGAGGAAACCTGCTACATTTTTTCATTAGTAGCACCATCCCACAGACAGGATAGTACATACCACGGCCTTTGATATACCAGTTGTGGTGCACTGGCTAGAATGAGAAATAGCCCAATGGGCCCACTGATGTAGATCGATCCCAAACCGACAGCACATCAAGCGAGTGCTTTACCACTGGGCTACGTCCTGTCCCTCCCCTGAATTGAATATGTTCTCCTGCAACTTGGATGCAAATTTACTGTTGGTGGAAATATTTATTTACCCTAATTTTCACTTGTCCAATTGTCTGGTATATCAAAGGCTATGGTATGTGCTATCCTGTCTGTGGTATGTGTTCTGGCGTAGGAAGTGGCGGGGGGCATGTGCCCCACACTTTTCAGATATTTTGCTTTATATTTACTTTATAATAGTGTAAAAGTGTGCCCCCCCCCCCCCCCCCCCCCCCCCCACACACACACACACTTTTTGGCACCTTCCTACGCTTGTGGATATGTGGATATAAAAGATCCCTTGCTACTAATGAAAAAATGTAGCAGGTTTTTTCTCTAAGAATATATGTCAAAATGAGCAAATGTTTGACATCCAGTAGTTGATGATTTATAAATCAATGTGCTCTAGTGGTGTTGTTAAACAAAACTAACTAACTATTTTTAATTGTAATGTTTTTGTGTATTTCAGAGAGTATACAGATGAAGAATTTATAGAACTGATGCTGCTACAAGTGTGTTAAAAATACCCGGTGTGTTTGTTATACATGATCTGTAATTCTGATGTTTAAGTCACACACAACCATTCACTTTCTTCCACACCTCTTCATAAAGTCAGCTACAGTTATTTAAATTGCCAAAACAGTCAACTTGATGTGATGTGATGAATTTATTTACTTTGGAGTTCAGCAGCATGTGAATCTAGCAGTAAGAAATGCTTGTGTACAATAATGACCAACTACAAATATTTTCTATGCTAAAACCGGCTGTCAATGAAATGTTGATAGCCGTTAGGGGATGTTGCTTCTCATTGCAGAAAAGCTGGTTGTGTGTGCCAGGTGAACAGAGAGAATGAGAACATGTGTGGAGATGAATACTCTGTACAGTTGGTTGTCATTTACAACAGAACACTTTTTTACAATTTTAATTTTACAGCTTTAATATTAGTATGGACTTACATATTGTTGCTTTTTGATAATTTTATTCATCTCATTTTCTCTCGCTTGCGCTTGTCTGGGGTATGGCTTGTAATTATGTTAGACAGCAAACGGCTGTAGTTTTAAATGTTCTGATGTTGTTAAATGTGTATATTCCTCTTCTTTCCCTCTGGACTGAGTGTATAAACATGTGAGACACCAGAATGCATGGTTTCTGCCAGAGGGCACAATTACACATCCTACAATCGTGAACAAATATGGATACATTTTTATAACTTTTAGAGAGATTACAATCAGGGAACTGCAGTGTCAAATTTCAAAAGATTTCAAACCCATAACCACCTAGTAATGTCACTTATTTTTCATTTCATTTCAGCTTATTTTCCAATTAAGGTTCAAGCACACTGTCCTGGGCACACACCTCAGTTATCAGGGCTGTCTGCAGGACAGTGGGTTAGTTGTTAATTGTTAGTGGTTAGTTATAAAGAAGAGGGTGTAGTGGTCTTACACCTACCCATGAAGTCATTAAAACTCGTTCCGGGTGGGAGACGGTACCGGGTTGGGAACCCTGTACCTACCAGCCTTACGACAGATGGCTTAACCACTGCGCCACAGAGGCCGGTAATGTCACTTATGATCCGTTTTGTTTTTATTAAGTACCCTCAAATTATTTCCTGGCAGAAAGCTTTGAATAGTTGTAGATTAATGTATTGAGAGGTTGTTGACCAGACATTACCGGTCTTGTCTAGTAGTTACACACATCAAACTGTGTGATGGTGATGGGTCCAACCACTAGTCGGTGGTTTCTATACCGGTCTTGTCTAGTAGTTACACACATCAAACTATGTGATGGTGATGGGTCCAACCACTAGTCGGTGGTTTCTATACCGGTCTTGTCTAGTAGTTACACACATCAAACTATGTGATGGTGATGGGTCCAACCACTAGTCGGTGATTTCTATACCGGTCTTGTCTAGTAGTTACACACATCAAACTGTGTGATGGTGATGGGTCCAACCACTAGTCGGTGGTTTCTATACCGGTCTTGTCTAGTAGTTACACACATCAAACTGTGTGATGGTGATGGGTCCAACCACTAGTCGGTGGTTTCTATACCGGTCTTGTCTAGTAGTTACACACATCAAACTGTGTGATGGTGATGGGTCCAACCAGTAGTCGGTGATTTCTATACCGGTCTTGTCTAGTAGTTACACACATCAAACTGTGTGATGGTGATGGGTCCAACCAGTAGTCGGTGGTTTCTATACCGGTCTTGTCTAGTAGTTACACACATCAAACTGTGTGATGGTGATGGGTCCAACCAGTAGTCGGTGGTTTCTATACCGGTCTTGTCTAGTAGTTACACACATCAAACTGTGTGATGGTGATGGGTCCAACCAGTAGTCAGTGGTTTCTATACCGGTCTTGTCTAGTAGTTACACACATCAAACTGTGTGATGGTGATGGGTCCAACCAGTAGTCGGTGATTTCTATACCGGTCTTGTCTAGTAGTTACACACATCAAACTGTGTGATGGTGATGGGTCCAACCAGTAGTCGGTGGTTTCTATACCGGTCTTGTCTAGTAGTTACACACATCAAACTGTGTGATGGTGATGGGTCCAACCAGTAGTCGGTGGTTTCTATACCGGTCTTGTCTAGTAGTTACACACATCAAACTGTGTGATGGTGATGGGTCCAACCAGTAGTCGGTGATTTCTATACCGGTCTTGTCTAGTAGTTACACACATCAAACTATGTGATGGTGATGGGTCCAGCCAGTAGTCGGTGATTTCTATACCGGTCTTGTCTAGTAGTTACACACATCAAACTGTGTGATGGTGATGGGTCCAACCACTAGTCGGTGGTTTCTATACCGGTCTTGTCTAGTAGTTACACACATCAAACTGTGTGATGGTGATGGGTCCAACCAGTAGTCGGTGGTTTCTATACCGGTCTTGTCTAGTAGTTACACACATCAAACTGTGTGATGGTGATGGGTCCAACCAGTAGTCGGTGGTTTCTATACCGGTCTTGTCTAGTAGTTACACACATCAAACTGTGTGATGGTGATGGGTCCAACCAGTAGTCGGTGATTTCTATACCGGTCTTGTCTAGTAGTTACACACATCAAACTATGTGATGGTGATGGGTCCAGCCAGTAGTCGGTGATTTCTATACCGGTCTTGTCTAGTAGTTACACACATCAAACTGTGTGATGGTGATGGGTCCAACCACTAGTCGGTGGTTTCTATACCGGTCTTGTCTAGTAGTTACACACATCAAACTGTGTGATGGTGATGGGTCCAACCAGTAGTCGGTGGTTTCTATACCGGTCTTGTCTAGTAGTTACACACATCAAACTGTGTGATGGTGATGGGTCCAGCCAGTAGTCGGTGGTTTCTATACCGGTCTTGTCTAGTAGTTACACACATCAAACTGTGTGATGGTGATGGGTCCAGCCAGTAGTCGGTGGTTTCTATACCGGTCTTGTCTAGTAGTTACACACATCAAACTGTGTGATGGTGATGGGTCCAACCACTAGTCGGTGGTTTCTATACCGGTCTTGTCTAGTAGTTACACACATCAAACTGTGTGATGGTGATGGGTCCAACCAGTAGTCGGTGGTTTCTATACCGGTCTTGTCTAGTAGTTACACACATCAAACTGTGTGATGGTGATGGGTCCAGCCAGTAGTCGGTGGTTTCTATACCGGTCTTGTCTAGTAGTTACACACATCAAACTGTGTGATGGTGATGGGTCCAGCCAGTAGTCGGTGGTTTCTATACCGGTCTTGTCTAGTAGTTACACACATCAAACTGTGTGATGGTGATGGGTCCAACCAGTAGTCGGTGGTTTCTATACCGGTCTTGTCTAGTAGTTACACACATCAAACTGTGTGATGGTGATGGGTCCAACCACTAGTCGGTGGTTTCTATTGGGTCTTGTCTAGTAGTTACACACATCAAACTGTGTGATGGTGATGGGTCCAACCACTAGTCGGTGATTGGGCTATACCGGTCTTGTCTAGTAGTTACACACATCAAACTGTGTGATGGTGATGGGTCCAACCAGTAGTCGGTGGTTCCATTATACCGGTCTTGTCTAGTAGTTACACACATCAAACTGTGTGCCATGTGATGGGTCCAACCAGTAGTCGGTGGGTTCATTATACCGGTCTTGTCTAGTAGTTACACACATCAAACTGATGTATGATGGTGATGGGTCCAACCAGTAGTCGGTGATTTCTATACCGGTCTTGTCTAGTAGTTACACACATCAAACTATGTGATGGTGATGGGTCCAGCCAGTAGTCGGTGATTTCTATACCGGTCTTGTCTAGTAGTTACACACATCAATCTCGCTCTGTGCACCACGACTGATGTATGATGGGTCCAACCACTAGTCGCTATCCTGGTTTCTATATCTCGCTCTTGTCTAGTAGTTACACACATCAAACTGTGTGATGGTGATGGGTCCAACCAGTAGTCGGTGGTTTCTATACCGGTCTTGTCTAGTCAGTTACACACATCAAACTGTGTGATGGTGATGGGTCCAGCCAGTAGTCGGTGGTTTCTATACCTATCTTGTCTAGTAGTTACACACATCTTGTGGGTGGGTCCATTGGGCTATATCTCGCTCCAGTCAGTGCACCACGACTGATGTATCAATCATGTTATGTGCTATCCTGTTTGTGGGTGGGTCCATGGGCTATATCTCGCTCCAGTCAGTGCACCACGACTGATGTATCAATGGCCATGTTATGTGCTATCCTGTTTGTGGGTCCATTGGGCTATATCTCGCTCCAGTCAGTGCACCACGACTGATGTATCAATGGCCATGTTATGTGCTATCCTGTTTGTGGGTGGGTCCATTGGGCTATATCTCGCTCCAGTCAGTGCACCATGACTGATGTATCAATGGCCATGTTATGTGCTATCCTGTTTGTGGGTGGGTCCATTGGGCTATATCTCGCTCCAGTCAGTGCACCATGACTGATGTATCAATGGCCATGTTATGTGCTATCCTGTTTGTGGGTGGGTCCATTGGGCTATATCTCGCTCCAGTCAGTGCACCATGACTGATGTATCAATGGCCATGTTATGTGCTATCCTGTTTGTGGGTGGGTCCATTGGGCTATATGACTGATGTATCAATGGCCATGTTATGTGCTATCCTGTTTGTGGGTGGGTCCATTGGGCTATATCTCGCTCCAGTCAGTGCACCATGACTGATGTATCAATGGCCATGTTATGTGCTATCCTGTTTGTGGGTGGGTCCATTGGGCTATATCTCGCTCCAGCACCAGTGCACCATGACTGAGTCAGTGCACCATGACTGATGTGTATTATCAATGGCCATGTTATGTGCTATCCTGTTTGTGGGTGGGTCCATTGGGCTATATCTCGCTCCAGTCAGTGCACCATGACTGATGTATCAATGGCCATGTTATGTGCTATCCTGTTTGTGGGTGGGTCCATTGGGCTATATCTCGCTCCAGTCAGTGCACCATGACTGATGTATCAATGGCCATGTTATGTGCTATCCTGTTTGTGGGTGGGTCCATTGGGCTATATCTCGCTCCAGTCAGTGCACCACGACTGATGTATCAATGGCCATGTTATGTGCTATCCTGTTTGTGGGTGGGTCCATTGGGCTATATCTCGCTCCAGTCAGTGCACCATGACTGATGTATCAATGGCCATGTTATGTGCTATCCTGTTTGTGGGTGGGTCCATTGGGCTATATCTCGCTCCAGTCAGTGCACCATGACTGATGTATCAATGGCCATGTTATGTGCTATCCTGTTTGTGGGTGGGTCCATTGGGCTATATCTCGCTCCAGTCAGTGCACCATGACTGATGTATCAATGGCCATGTTATGTGCTATCCTGTTTGTGGGTGGGTCCATTGGGCTATATCTCGCTCCAGTCAGTGCACCATGACTGATGTATCAATGGCCATGTTATGTGCTATCCTGTTTGTGGGTGGGTCCATTGGGCTATATCTCGCTCCAGTCAGTGCACCATGACTGATGTATCAATGGCCATGTTATGTGCTATCCTGTTTGTGGGTGGGTCCATTGGGCTATATCTCGCTCCAGTCAGTGCACCATGACTGATGTATCAATGGCCATGTTATGTGCTATCCTGTTTGTGGGTGGGTCCATTGGGCTATATCTCGCTCCAGTCAGTGCACCATGACTGATGTATCAATGGCCATGTTATGTGCTATCCTGTTTGTGGGTGGGTCCATTGGGCTATATCTCGCTCCAGTCAGTGCACCATGACTGATGTATCAATGGCCATGTTATGTGCTATCCTGTTTGTGGGTGGGTCCATTGGGCTATATCTCGCTCCAGTCAGTGCACCATGACTGATGTATCAATGGCCATGTTATGTGCTATCCTGTTTGTGGGTGGGTCCATTGGGCTATATCTCGCTCCAGTCAGTGCACCATGACTGATGTATCAATGGCCATGTTATGTGCTATCCTGTTTGTGGGTGGGTCCATTGGGCTATATCTCGCTCCAGTCAGTGCACCATGACTGATGTATCAATGGCCATGTTATGTGCTATCCTGTTTGTGGGTGGGTCCATTGGGCTATATCTCGCTCCAGTCAGTGCACCATGACTGATGTATCAATGGCCATGTTATGTGCTATCCTGTTTGTGGGTGGGTCCATTGGGCTATATCTCGCTCCAGTCAGTGCACCATGACTGATGTATCAATGGCCATGTTATGTGCTATCCTGTTTGTGGGTGGGTCCATTGGGCTATATCTCGCTCCAGTCAGTGCACCATGACTGATGTATCAATGGCCATGTTATGTGCTATCCTGTTTGTGGGTGGGTCCATTGGGCTATATCTCGCTCCAGTCAGTGCACCACGACTGATGTATCAATGGCCATGTTATGTGCTATCCTGTTTGTGGGTGGGTCCATTGGGCTATATCTCGCTCCAGTCAGTGCACCATGACTGATGTATCAATGGCCATGTTATGTGCTATCCTGTTTGTGGGTGGGTCCATTGGGCTATATCTCGCTCCAGTCAGTGCACCATGACTGATGTATCAATGGCCATGTTATGTGCTATCCTGTTTGTGGGTGGGTCCATTGGGCTATATCTCGCTCCAGTCAGTGCACCATGACTGATGTATCAATGGCCATGTTATGTGCTATCCTGTTTGTGGGTGGGTCCATTGGGCTATATCTCGCTCCAGTCAGTGCACCATGACTGATGTATCAATGGCCATGTTATGTGCTATCCTGTTTGTGGGTGGGTCCATTGGGCTATATCTCGCTCCAGTCAGTGCACCACGACTGATGTATCAATGGCCATGTTATGTGCTATCCTGTTTGTGGGTGGGTCCATTGGGCTATATCTCGCTCCAGTCAGTGCACCATGACTGATGTATCAATGGCCATGTTATGTGCTATCCTGTTTGTGGGTGGGTCCATTGGGCTATATCTCGCTCCAGTCAGTGCACCATGACTGATGTATCAATGGCCATGTTATGTGCTATCCTGTTTGTGGGTGGGTCCATTGGGCTATATCTCGCTCCATCAGTGCACCTGACTGATGTATCAATGGCCATGTTATGTGCTATCCTGTTTGTGGGTGGGTCCATTGGGCTATATCTCGCTCCAGTCAGTGCACCATGACTGATGTATCAATGGCCATGTTATGTGCTATCCTGTTTGTGGGTGGGTCCATTGGGCTATATCTCGCTCCAGTCAGTGCACCATGACTGATGTATCAATGGCCATGTTATGTGCTATCCTGTTTGTGGGTGGGTCCATTGGGCTATATCTCGCTCCAGTCAGTGCACCATGACTGATGTATCAATGGCCATGTTATGTGCTATCCTGTTTGTGGGTGGGTCCATTGGGCTATATCTCGCTCCAGTCAGTGCACCATGACTGATGTATCAATGGCCATGTTATGTGACTGTTTGTGTATCAATGGGCGCTCCAGTCAGTGCACCATGACTGATGTATCAATGGCCATGTTATGTGCTATCCTGTTTGTGGGTGGGTCCATTGGGCTATATCTCGCTCCATCAGTGCACCACGACTGATGTATCAATGGCCATGTTATGTGCTATCCTGTTTGTGGGTGGGTCCATTGGGCTATATCTCGCTCCACAGTGCACCACGACTGATGTATCAATGGCCATGTTATGTGCTATCCTGTTTGTGGGTGGGTCCATTGGGCTATATCTCGCTCCAGTCAGTGCACCACGACTGATGTATCAATGGCCATGTTATGTGCTATCCTGTTTGTGGGTGGGTCCATTGGGCTATATCTCGCTCCAGTCAGTGCACCATGACTGATGTATCAATGGCCATGTTATGTGCTATCCTGTTTGTGGGTGGGTCCATTGGGCTATATCTCGCTCCAGTCAGTGCACCACGACTGATGTATCAATGGCCATGTTATGTGCTATCCTGTTTGTGGGTGGGTCCATTGGGCTATATCTCGCTCCAGTCAGTGCACCACGACTGATGTATCAATGGCCATGTTATGTGCTATCCTGTTTGTGGGTGGGTCCATTGGGCTATATCTCGCTCCAGTCAGTGCACCACGACTGATGTATCAATGGCCATGTTATGTGCTATCCTGTTTGTGGGTGGGTCCATTGGGCTATATCTCGCTCCAGTCAGTGCACCACGACTGATGTATCAATGGCCATGTTATGTGCTATCCTGTTTGTGGGTGGGTCCATTGGGCTATATCTCGCTCCAGTCAGTGCACCACGACTGATGTATCAATGGCCATGTTATGTGCTATCCTGTTTGTGGGTGGGTCCATTGGGCTATATCTCGCTCCAGCCAGTGCACCACGACTGATGTATCAATGGCCATGTTATGTGCTATCCTGTTTGTGGGTGGGTCCATTGGGCTATATCTCGCTCCAGTCAGTGCACCACGACTGATGTATCAATGGCCATGTTATGTGCTATCCTGTTTGTGGGTGGGTCCATTGGGCTATATCTCGCTCCAGTCAGTGCACCACGACTGATGTATCAATGGCCATGTTATGTGCTATCCTGTTTGTGGGTGGGTCCATTGGGCTATATCTCGCTCCAGTCAGTGCACCACGACTGATGTATCAATGGCCATGTTATGTGCTATCCTGTTTGTGGGTGGGTCCATTGGGCTATATCTCGCTCCAGCCAGTGCACCACGACTGATGTATCAATGGCCATGTTATGTGCTATCCTGTTTGTGGGTGGGTCCATTGGGCTATATCTCGCTCCAGTCAGTGCACCACGACTGATGTATCAATGGCCATGTTATGTGCTATCCTGTTTGTGGGTGGGTCCATTGGGCTATATCTCGCTCCAGCCAGTGCACCATGACTGATATATCAATGGCCATGTTATGTGCTATCCTGTTTGTGGGTGGGTCCATTGGGCTATATCTCGCTCCAGTCAGTGCACCACGACTGATGTATCAATGGCCATGTTATGTGCTATCCTGTTTGTGGGTGGGTCCATTGGGCTATATCTCGCTCCAGTCAGTGCACCATGACTGATGTATCAATGGCCATGTTATGTGCTATCCTGTTTGTGGGTGGGTCCATTGGGCTATATCTCGCTCCAGTCAGTGCACCACGACTGATGTATCAATGGCCATGTTATGTGCTATCCTGTTTGTGGGTGGGTCCATTGGGCTATATCTCGCTCCAGTCAGTGCACCACGACTGATGTATCAATGGCCATGTTATGTGCTATCCTGTTTGTGGGTGGGTCCATTGGGCTATATCTCGCTCCAGTCAGTGCACCACGACTGATGTATCAATGGCCATGTTATGTGCTATCCTGTTTGTGGGTGGGTCCATTGGGCTATATCTCGCTCCAGTCAGTGCACCACGACTGATGTATCAATGGCCATGTTATGTGCTATCCTGTTTGTGGGTGGGTCCATTGGGCTATATCTCGCTCCAGTCAGTGCACCACGACTGATGTATCAATGGCCATGTTATGTGCTATCCTGTTTGTGGGTGGGTCCATTGGGCTATATCTCGCTCCAGTCAGTGCACCACGACTGATGTATCAATGGCCATGTTATGTGCTATCCTGTTTGTGGGTGGGTCCATTGGGCTATATCTCGCTCCAGTCAGTGCACCACGACTGATGTATCAATGGCCATGTTATGTGCTATCCTGTTTGTGGGTGGGTCCATTGGGCTATATCTCGCTCCAGTCAGTGCACCACGACTGATGTATCAATGGCCATGTTATGTGCTATCCTGTTTGTGGGTGGGTCCATTGGGCTATATCTCGCTCCAGTCAGTGCACCACGACTGATGTATCAATGGCCATGTTATGTGCTATCCTGTTTGTGGGTGGGTCCATTGGGCTATATCTCGCTCCAGTCAGTGCACCATGACTGATGTATCAATGGCCATGTTATGTGCTATCCTGTTTGTGGGTGGGTCCATTGGGCTATATCTCGCTCCAGTCAGTGCACCACGACTGATGTATCAATGGCCATGTTATGTGCTATCCTGTTTGTGGGTGGGTCCATTGGGCTATATCTCGCTCCAGTCAGTGCACCATGACTGATGTATCAATGGCCATGTTATGTGCTATCCTGTTTGTGGGTGGGTCCATTGGGCTATATCTCGCTCCAGTCAGTGCACCATGACTGATGTATCAATGGCCATGTTATGTGCTATCCTGTTTGTGGGTGGGTCCATTGGGCTATATCTCGCTCCAGTCAGTGCACCACGACTGATGTATCAATGGCCATGTTATGTGCTATCCTGTTTGTGGGATGGTGCATATAAAAGATTCCCTTGCTACTAATGGAAAAATATAGCGAGTTTCCTCTCTAGGACTGTAAAAATTACCAAATGTTTGACTTCCAATAATCAATGATTAATAAATCATGGTGCTCTAGTAGTGTCGTTAAACAAAACAAATTTTAACTTTATCTCTGTTATTGTCATCAAATGACATTTTTGTTTGTGTATTGAGACTGATAGGTGCTACTAAACTGTGTTTGTTTGTTAGGAATCTATGCACATAAATGAACTGTCCTGAGTTTGCGGCCATTGTAAGATGGTTCTGACTAAGAGAGTCTCTGTGGCATCTAAATTTACGTATTAAATACAACTTGTTTTCTTCACAGTGTCAGTGTGAGTTTGCGGCCATTGTAAGATGGTTCTGACTAAGAGAGTCTCTGTGGCACCTAAAATTACATATTAAATACAACTTGTTTTCTTCACAGTGTCAGTGTGTTCATAGGCATACTGACTCCCGAATTAAACAAAAATACCGGAATCTGGATTACAGCATTTATTCTTATTACCATTTAGTATTACTGCTAAACAGCTATATAGGACTGCAAATGAATCACTACGCAATTTTACATGGATTACAACTAATATTGCAGGTAGAATGATAGAAATACATGGTAAAAAGGTCTCAGGTTAGCACATTTTGCCCGAATATCTATCCTTTTTGCCCTAATTTGAGGATTTGCTCCAGCACAAGGAGGTGGGGCATTGTACCCCTTATGCCCCCCCATCTCGTATGCTTATGAGTATGTTTATAGTCGTGTGCTAATGTTTGTAGTAGTCATTTTTAATTTTACTTTGTAATATATGTTTTTTGTACCTATAAAAAATGTTAGAGATAAAATCCGGTTTGGACTACTACAAGCAGTAGGACGACAACAAACACCTTTTTTATACAGAAACTGATATTCTAAACAGGAAAATATGTTACCATGGCAGCAAACTGAGGACAGTTCCTTTAACAGTCCTATATGCAATTTACATTTGATAAATATTTATAGAGAATATTTTGTTATATTTATTGATCACATTTTATAAATAGTGACCGTATTTATGGAGAATATTTCATCATATTTATTGATCAAATTTTTTAAATAGTGACTATTTATAGAGAATATTTCATCATATTTATTGATCACATTTTATAAATAGTGACCGTATTTATGGAGAATATTTCATCATATTTATTGATCACATTTTATAAATAGTGAGTATTTATGGAGAATATTTTGTTATATTTATTGATAACATTTTATAAATAGTGACAGTATTTATGGAGAATATTATGTACATATTTATCAATAACATTTTATGGCTAAGCAGCCCCTTGATGTATATATTGATGACATTTGTTCTTCTGGAGCCATGTTCTCGAAAAAGTAACTTTATAATCTATTTTACATTTCTACATTTTTCTGTGAGTATAAGTCACTAATTGTAACTCTTACAGGGAAGATAAAATAAATCCTTAGAAACCATAAGTTCACGTCAACACATTGTTATTGTTATATGTATTAAGAAAAGACATATCATTTGCAACAATTGTAATCACAATGTTTATTTATGCAGGGAACATGTTGTTCAGTATCATGTCGCGATTCACTAGGCAAGTTTCAGAGATCGCTACACAATTTTAAAACATTAAACAGTAGTTGCTAATCAATTTTTAATTGACTAGAAAAATCGCTAATCAAGATTTTAAAAACAAAATGTTCCCAGTTATGATTTTAAGAAGATCTATTTATGATTTAAATTAATTGTGATTTGATTGTTTTCATTATGAAAACAAAGATAACACCAGTTAGTTAGATGTGTCTGTAGTGACTAAGAGTACGCTTAAATTTCTGTCTGGACTTACATGTCAGTTAGTCACATTAGGCGTCTCCTGACAGAAGGGTGCTATAGGTTTTGTTTCCATCCTAATACCCTGTCTGTGGGATGGTGCATATAAAAGATCCTAGTTGCTACTAATCGAAAAAGAGTAGCCCATGAAGTGGCGACATCGGGTTTCCTCTCTCAATATCTGTGTGGTCCTTAACCATATGTCCAACACAATATAACTGTAAATAAAATGTGTTGAGTGCATCGTCAAATAAAACATTTCCTTTGTCTCTGTCCATCTGGTTGCACATATAGACTTGAGGAAGTTGTTTAATTACGCAGTGCCTCAAACTATTGAACTGACACTGTCTATAGCTTAATCGTGTAGTTACAGATCAGGTTTGAGATGTGTGCCGATTTACCAATTTTTGGCAGAGTTACTCTTGTGCATTTGGTTTTCCATGGTTTGTATCGTGTAGTTACAGATCAGGTTTGAGATGTGTGCCGATTTACCAATTTTTGGCAGATTTACTCTTGTGCATTTGGTTTTCCATGGTTTGTATCATGTAGTTACAGATCAGGTTTGAGATGTGTGCCGATTTACCAATTTTTGGCAGAGTTACTCTTGTGCATTTGGTTTTCCATGGTTTTTATCGTGTAGTTACAGATCAAGTTTGACTTTCATTGGATATGCCAGAGTTATGGCCCTTGAACTAAGGCAATATACAAACATTACAGTTTTCTGTCCTTTGTAACATGTCAAGATATTGAGATGGATTACCTTTATGATGTAGAGCTACCAAAAAGGTTTGACTTACATGGGGTTTTAACCCTTTTTGACAGTTATAGGAAATATTACACTATCACCATGTCATAAATGGTATGTTCATATATCAGGCACTGCATGCATGGGGGGGGGGGGGGGGGGGGTCTGGGGGGCATACCCCCAAACCCCCTTAAAAACTTGGGCACCCTCGATTTCAGTCAGCCACACACACACACACCCAATGTCTGCTTGTTTCTGCCGTGCCTGTATATTGCATACCTATGAACATTTGTTGGGCCAGGTATTCTCTGAATGCTTGTTTTACGAACGTTTGTTTATTTACATTTATGTTCTGCATTCGAGAATGCACTTCTTCGAGAGAACATCGGCCCGGTCAGTTGGTGTGAGTGTGTCACCACAGTTGACGACATTTTTAGATAAATGTTTTATTTATTTATTTTTAAAATGAAATAATATTTCTACTTCCCAATTAATAATTGTTCAAATACTATATGTAGTATGTTGATTTTTTAAATAGTGTACAACTTCCATTGGACTGAAATAGATGTTACAATTCAGTTTTTACTTACGTTGTATTGAGATGTGACAAAACATAACCCAGATTTTACTTACGTTGTATTGAGATGTGACAAAACATAACCCAGATTTTACTTACGTTGTATTGAGATGTGACAAGACATAACCCAGTTTTTACTTACGTTGTATTGAGGTGTGACAAGACATAACCCAGTTTTTGCCCAGGCGATCATTCATTTATAGTTATTTGTATGCTTATATCCAAGGTTCAAGCACGCTGTCCTGGGCACAATCTCAGCTGTCTGGGCTGTCTGTCAAGGACACTGGGTTAGTGCTTAGTGAGAGAGAAGTGGGTGTAGTGGTCTTACACCTACCCATTGAGTCTTTAAAAATGGCTCTTGGTGGGAGCCAGTACCGGGCTGTGAACCCTATATCAGCCTTATGTCTGATGGCTTAACCACGACACCACCGAGGTCAGTACCGGGCTGTGAACCCTATATCAGCCTTATGTCCGATGGCTTAACCACGACACCACCGAGGTCAGTACCGGGCTGTGAACCCTATATCAGCCTTATGTCCGATGGCTTAACCACGACACCACCGAGGCCAGTACCTGGCTGTGAACCCTATATCAGCCTTATGTCCGATGGCTTAACCACGACACCACCGAGGCCAGTACCGGGCTGTGAACCCAGTACCTACCAGCCTTACGTCCGATGGCTTAACCACAACACCACCGAGGCCAGTACCGGGCTGTGAATCCAGTACCTACCAGCCTCACGTCCGATGGCTTAACCATGACCCCACCGAGGCCAGTACCGGGCTGTGAACCCAGTACCTACCAGCCTGACGTCCGATGGCTTAACCACGACACCACCGAGGCCAGTACCGGGCTGTGAACCCAGTACCGGGCTGTGAACCCAGTACCTACCAGCCTGATGTCCGATGGCTTAACCACGACACCATCGAGGCCAGTACCGGGCTGTGAACCCAGCACCTACCAGCCTTATGTCCGATGGCTTAACCACGACACCACCGAGGCCAGTACCGGGCTGTGAACCCAGCACCTACCAGCCTTATGTCCGATGGCTTAACCACGACACCACCGAGGCCAGTACCGGGCTGTGAACCCAGCACCTACCAGCCTCATGTCCGATGGCTTAACCACGACACCACCGAGACCAGTACCGGGCTGTGAACCCAGCACCTACCAGCCTCATGTCCGATGGCTTAACCACGACACCACCGAGGCCAGTACCGGGCTGTGAACCCAGCACCTACCAGCCTCATGTCCGATGGCTTAACCACGACACCACCGAGGCCAGTACCGGGCTGTGAACCCAGTACCTACCAGCCTCATATCCGATGGCTTAACCACGACACCACCGAGGCCGGTACTAGGCTGTGAACCCAGTACCTACCAGCCTTATGTCCGATGGCTTAACCATGACACCACCGAGGCCAGTACTAGGCTGTGAACCCAGTACCTACCAGCCTTATGTCCGATGGCTTAACCACGACACCACCGAGGCCAGTACTAGGCTGTGAAACCTAGTACCTACCAGCCTTATGTCCGATGGCTTCACCATGACACCACCAAGGCCAGTACCGGGCTGCGAACCCAGTACCTACCAGCCTTATGTTCGCTGGCTTAATGTTCATATAAACAGTGGAATTATGATTAAAATATGGTGACACTAAGAAACCGAAAGTGATTGTTAGCTATCGACGACTTTTATTATTTATTTGACAGTAAATATGAATTTTCAGATTGAATTTCAGTCTTTAGCTTAAATACTCATGTGTGATATTTGATTTATAACCAAATATAAATGTAATATATATTAATATAATATTTAGATTAGTGTAAATATTAAGATTACTAATATATGTACATGTATTAACTGAAATCAGTTGTAAAATAAAAATTAAAAGAAACCCATCATTATTGTAAATAAATAAAGAAAGAAGAAAATATAACAACAGTGGTTTGGATTGGATGAAAATTTACATCTTTTGGTCACATGACATCATGTGAGGGACTTTTAAAGCCACAATAACAGAGGTGGGGGTGGGGGCTTTGGGGAGGGTGGGAGCTAATCAGCTAATGCAAGCCAAGGATAATGATTTGTACGAACTATTGCCAGTGCTGATGTCTTATGAGCTTTGGCGTGTAGTCCTCTCTGGTAAAGTGCATGTAAAAGATCCCTTGCTGAGGACATCTCGAATTTTTATAAAATCAACTAGCCAAAATTTACTAGCCAAGGATATTCATATTCACAAAATCGACTTAACTGCAACATTTGACTTTTGTTTTCACTAGCCGTTGGGCATGACAATATTTGTTTTTTACTAGCCCAACATTGAATATCACTAGCCATGGGAGTGGGGCTACCATAATCAAAAAGCCCTGAGTTGCTGCTCATCGGTAATAAAGGGTAACTCTTGAGTTGGTAGCTCGAGTTCTCTGCCGTTAGAGAGCTAGACTGACATTTGTATGGTTACGATCGCTCTCAGTCGGAGGTTACTCTGTAGGGAAAAGGGGCAGGACGTAGCCCAGTGGTAAAGCGCTCGCTTGATGCGCGGTCGGTTTGGGATCAGTCACCGTCGGTGGGCTCATTGGGCGATTTCTTGCTCCATCCAGTGCACCACGACTGGTATATCAAAGGCCGTAGTATATACTATCCTGTCTGTGGGATGGTGCATATAAAAGATCCCTTTCTACTAATGGAAAAAATGTACGGGTTTCCTCTCAAAGACTGTCAAAATTACCAAATGTTTGACATCCAATAGCCGATAAATCAGTGTGCTCTAGTGGTGTCGTTAAACAAAAAAACTTTAACTATAGCGAAAATATGAAATTGCTGACTACTGTATTTAACCGGAACATTATTGAAGGGGGTAGGAGGGGGGGGGGGGGGGGGACTGTCAGGTTTCTTCCTGTAGTGTGTGTATTAAAGATTAATATGTCAAATATTTGTTATCATTGAAATAAAAAATGATCAAACAGGATTGTTGTATTAGACCGGGAATCTTTGACTACTGTTTGGTAGGCGCGGATTGCGCAGTTTTCATATACAGTTTTCTCTGAAGGTAATGAGTGTTATAACTGTCCACATGTTCGTCTTGCTCTCTTACAGTCAGAGTAGGCCTACTCGGGATACACATTGTATTACAACGATTTGTATTAATATACATGTATCTGTTTTGTAAATAAAATTTACGCTGTACAAGTATTATCTGAATCGTGTTTTATTTGACCACAGTCGAGATTTATTATATAACGTTAGTTGAATCAGATTTACTATATGAAGGCGGTTAAATCAAGTTATATAACAGCAGTTGAATCAGATTTACTATATCAAGGCGGTTAAATCAAGTTGTATAACGGCAGTTAAATCAGATTTATTATATGAAGGCAGTTAAATCGGGTTTATTATATAACGGTAGTTGAATCAAGTTTATTATATAAAGGCAGTTAAATCGGGTTTATTACATAACGGCAGTTAAATGAGGTTTATTATATTAAGGCAGTTAAATCGGGTTTATTACATAACGGCAGTTAAATCAGGTTTATTATATTAAGGCAGTTAAATCGGGTTTATTATATAACAGCAGTTAAATCAGGTTTATTATCTAAAAGCAGTTAAATCGGGTTTATTAAATAACGGTGCTTCTCGCAACAAACGCCTTCGATTTACAACAATCCCTTAATGCCTTTTCAAAATATTGCAATAAATGGAAACTTAAAGTTAACATAAACAAAACTAAAATAATAATTTTTAATGGTACTGCTACGGACTACAAGAAGGTATTTACATTAGGAAACCAAACACTCGAAAACGTAAAAGAGTACAAATATTTAGGGTTAACTTTTACCAAATTAAATAGGTTTAAAATCACCAAAAAACTGCTAACACAAAAGGCGACAAAAGCAATGTACTTTATCCTATCAAAATCTAAAGACAATAACTTTTCAGTTGAATGTAAATTAAAATTATTTGATTCCATGGTTGTCCCGATTATTTTATATGTATGTGAAATATGGGGCCATGAAAATATTGATATTATTGAAGCTATTCATATTAAATTTTTAAAACACATCCTACCAGCAAGGAAAGGAACCCCACTATTCATGATATACGGTGAACTTGGAAGAAAACCCCTTAAATTAATTATCCAACAAAGGATGATAAGTATCTGGGCCCGAATTGTTTCTGGAAAACAAACAAAAACATCCTTCTTATTGTATAAACTAATGTTACACGACTCTAACATATCTGGATATAATTATAAGTGGATAAAACACGTGGAAAATATATTTAACCAACTAGGTATGACCAGTATTTGGATGTCACAAAACTTTTCATCTATACCACTACTTATTCATCACGTTAAATTGAGACAAAACGATCAGTACCTACAACAATGGAATAGCGACATAGCTTCATCATCAAGGGGTGAAATGTACACCACATTTAAAGAACACCTAACATTAGAAAAATATATTATAAAATTACCACAAATATCCTGGACTACGTTACTAAAATTTAGAACATCAAACCATTACTTACCAATCGAAACAGGACGATGGAACAACACCCCAGTAGAAAGCAGACTATGTACACTATGTAACAAAAATGACATCGGAGACGAATTTCACTATCTACTTACATGCTCTTTCTTTAATAATTTCCGAAAAAAATTGTTAAAGCCATATTATTATAACAAACCCAATATGCTGAAATTTAAACAACTAATGACAAATGATAAAATAAGTCTTCTAAAAAAGTTGTGCAAATTAATAAAAGAAATTACGGATAAATTCGGTAAACCTTAAAAATAATTGTCTTCCAAGCTTATGCTGTCTTATTCCGACTACTACTATCCGTGTTTGCATATATATATATATATATATAGATAGATAGATAGATAGATAGATAGATAGATAGATAGATAGATAGATAGATAGATAGATAGATAGATTATTACTATTAGAAATATATTTCATTTTGTATTATTATTATTATTAGAAATTTTTGTTTTGATATTGTACATGTCAATTTTCTCCTGTAAACCCCATCTTGTCACTGTCATATAATTATTGACAATGTACCTCATATGCCGCTGAATAGCGGCCTGAGTGAAATAAAGTTCTGTTCTGTTCTGTTCTGCAGTTAAATCAAGTTTATTATATAACAGCAGTTAAATCAGGTTTATTATCTAAAGGCAGTTAAATCGGGTTTATTAAATAACGGCAGTTAAATCAAGTTTATTTTATAACAGCAGTTAAATCAGATTTATTATCTAAAGGCAGTATCGTCGGCATATAATAAGCTTAGAAAATAAAGAGCGGTGACAAAACAGGTGACAAATTTTCTCCTTGACGGACACCGATATTGCAAGGGAATAGATCTGATGTTTCATTGTTTGTACGAATGCAAAATTTTATTCCTTGATACATTTGGTAAATAATTTTAAAGAATTTTCCATTTATGTTATTTTTAAGCAATTTTTGCCAAACACATGTCCTAGAGGCAGTTAAATCAGGTTTATTATATAAAGGCAGTTAAATCAGGTTTATTATATAAAGGCAGTTAAATCAGGTTTATTATATAACGGCAGTTAAATCAGGTTTATTATATAACGGCAGTTAAATCAGGTTTATTATATAAAGACAGTTAAATCGGGTTTATTACATAATGACAGTTAAATCAGGTTTATTAAATAAAGACATTTAAATCAAGTTATATAACGGCAGTTAAATCAAGTTTACTATATAAAGGCAGTTAAATCAGGTTATATAAAGGCAGTTAAATCAGGTTCTGTTGCATATAATAGCTGAACAAGATTTCTTATAACGGTGGGGGTTTTTGCCAATGAAAATTATTTCTGTCCCATTTCATTTCATTTCAACTTATTTTCGTGCGCATATCCAATTAAGGTTCAAGCACGCTGTCCTGGGCACACACCTCGGCTATCTGTCCAGAACAGTGGGTTAGTGGTTAGTGAAAGAGAGGGTGTAGTGGTCCCATTGAGTCGTTAAAACTCGCTCTGAGTGGGAGCCGGGCTGCGAACTCTGTACCTACTAGTCTTAAGTCCGATAGTTTACCACGACGACACCGAGGCCGGTTTTGTCCCATTTTTCATTTCAACTTATTTTTCGTGCTCATATTCAATTAAGGTCCGAGCACGTTGTCCTGGGCGCACACCTCAGCTATCTGGGCTGTCCAAGACAGGGGGTTAGTTGTTAGTGAGAGAAAAGAGGGTGTAGTGGCCTTACATCTACCCATTGAGTCGTTAAAACTCGCTCTGGGTAAGAGCCGGTACCGGGCTGCGAACCCTGTACCTGACGGCCTTAGTTCCGATGGTTTAACCACGACGCCACCGAGGCCGGTTTTGTCCCATTAATCATGCTGTACGGTAAACGAGTGATAACTTTTACAATATTGCAAAATGTAACAAATCATAGTTACGTCCCTTGAGAAATGATTTTCCCCCTCCTGGGTCCAAATTAATGGGGGGGGGGGGGGGGGGGGGGTCTTTGGGGCCATAGGGCGTAGGCGGTTTGGCCTTAGCTTCAGTGTAGGTTCTGGCCTCCCCTCTCCCCCGGCCTCCGTCTGGTCACGCCAAGGTTCGAAATATAATTGGTAATTTCTATAATTCTTAAACTTTTTTAACGCAACTTTTCTGTGGGCTGGGGACAACCCTCCTACCCTTCCTCCCAACCTCAGGGGTATTAATTACTTATATATTTTTAATTTTATTTTATTTCGACCACCCCATCTAAAATTGCGTCAAATTATTTATTAATTAGTTATAGATTAAGTGTATATATGTTTAAGGACGCAGTCAAAATTTATTAACCTACCATTATTTTATTATTTTTGGGTCGTAATTTCCGAATCTTTAAATTGTCCCCTTATTTAGGTACCTCCTGCCCCGAGTCAGACCCCCGATCTTATCGGAAGCCGGACTCGGGATAGGCGTGTTCGAAACCATAAAGGTATATGAACACGTTAAAAACCTAACCATAACCATAACCAAATTAATAAAGTTGTTACGTCTTGTTGGTTGCCACACTACTCTAACTCTACAAACACGTGTGCAGGGAAAAGGTTTTGGGGGTCGAAACCCCTCCCTGCGCAAGCACATTTTCTTTTTATCTCAAATTTACCGGGGGAGCATGACTCCACCCTCTTATAAACTTAGATCGCCATCGGGGTTGGGGTGGGGGAGGGGGTGGAGGCGGGGGCGGTGGGAGGGGTTAGTGTGCGTGTGCAAATTGTATCAAAAAGTTATCTCTAGATATATTCGGGCAAAATGTGTTAACCTGCTACGAATGTAACTTGTTTACGACTAACAAACCCTTTTTGATGACTAAAATTACATATTAAATATATTTTCCTGTTTAGAATATATATCGGTAAACAAAACCATAACCCGTGGGTCCACGAGTGGGCATGTCGTAATTTCTCCAAGTCGGTGCGTCAAAATTGGTCTACATGTCTGCTTCCATGTTTATTGTAGGGGACTGTCAGAATCGTCGTCCAAATTATTTAAAACTTTAGAAGGACGACAATAAAGTTATTTTCATTATAAAATACATTCACTAATTTTATCGATTATCACTAATGAACCAACCAAAGCCATAATACCTTTTGTCCAAGCCCCTTTCCGTCCTAGAAAGGCAGTCCAGGCCGCGGAACTGTGATCCCAGGACAGCGTGCTTAAACGTTAACTGGATTTTGGCACGTCAAATAAAAATACAAATAATAATGTTTGTTTCATTTAACGACACCACTAGAGCACATTGATTTATTATAATCGGCTATTGGATGTCAAATATTAGTTTTTTCTGTTACTAGCAAAGGATTTTTTATATGCACTATCCCACAGACAGGATAGCACATACCACGGCCTTTGACATACCCGTCTGGGACGAGAATCAAATACAAGTAAGGAAGTAGCGGCGGGACGGAGCCCAGTGGTAAAGTGCTCGCCTGATGCACGGTCGGTCTAGGATCGATCCACGTTGGGCTATTTCTAGCTCCAGTCAGTGCATCGCGAGTGGTATATCAAAGAGATGGTGCATATAAAAGATCCCTTCCCAGGCGCGGATTTAGTGGGGGGCCCAAGGGGCCCTGGCCCCCCTATTTTTGATGTCAAGTTATTATTATTTTTTAACTATAGCATACACTAGAGTGGAATTACACAAAAATGCACTTATTCCCCAAGAGTCTTTAAATTATATTTTGTTCATGAAAATCGTCTTAAAGGGACATTCCTGAGTTTGCTGCAATTTTTAAGATGGTATCGACTAACAGAGACTTTTTAACGATTGTAATTATATAACAAATATATGTTTCTGCATAAAATGTTACTGACTGTATATTAAACATGTTTCTGACTGCTTTAATATTTGTACTAGGATAACTTTCATTTTATTTTCTGAAAACAATTTTTGCGTACGTACGAAATTAGTTGAAGCCAATATCCAGTTTGGGCTTCTTACAAATATTAAGACGACCAAAAACACATTGGATATACAGACTCTAATATTCTAAACAAGAAAATATATTTAATATGCTAGTTTAATCGTAGAAATATTTTATTAGTTGGAAACATCTTACAATGCAGAAAACGCAGGAATGTCCCTTTAAATGTCATGTCTGACATCACTTCCTATGACGTTGGGTTGGTCTTAATTATTATTACATACCATGGCTGTTGATACACATTGGCCCAGTTGTTCAAAGCAATGTATATTACTGAAACAACTGTTTCGATATTTCTTCCCATTTACCGGCAGCCGCAGTCAACGGAAAACCAGCCTAATATGGGAAGGAGAGATGACCACTTTAACTTTAAAAAAAAGAAGAGACCAGAGTTTATGAAATTTTGAAGATAACAAAAACAGTATGACAATACCAAAAACATACGTTAATATAGCTATTTTGTTACTCAGATGCGAGGAAATCGCGTTTCAGGCCACTTAAACTTCAAAATTTCGCGACCTCGCCCCCCCCCTATTTAAAAATCCTGGATCCGCGCCTGCTTCCTACTAATGGAAAACTGCAGCGGGTTTCCTCTCTAAGACTATTGTTAATATAACCAAATGTTTAGCATCTAAAAGCCGATGATTAATAAATTAATGTGCTTTAAACACACTTTAAAGGGACAGTAAACTCAAACATGAGCCTTATGTGTTGGAAAGATGCATACCTGGACCACCAACACATACTGACACTTTAAAGGGACAATAAACTCAAACATGAGCCTTGTGTGTTGGAAAGATGCATACCTGGACCACCAACACATACTGACACTTTAAAGGGACAGTAAACTCAAACATGAGCCTTATGTGTTGGAAAGATGCATACCCGGATCACCAACACATACTGACACTTTAAAGGGACAGTAAACTCAAACATGAGACTTATGTGTTGCAAAAATACATACCCGGACCACCAACACATACTGACACTTTAAAGGGAAAGTAAACTCAAACATGAGCCTTGTGTGTTGGAAAGATGCATACCCGGACCACCAACACATACTGACACTTTAAAGGGACAGTAAACTCAAACACGAGCCTTATTTGTTGGAAAAATACATACCCGGACCACCAACACATACTGACACTTTAAAGGGAGAGTAAACTCAAACACGAGCCTTATGTGTTGGAAAAATACATACCCGGACCACCAACACATACTGACACTTTAAAGGGAGAGTAAACTCAAACAGGAGCCTTGTGTGTTGGAAAGATGCATACCCGGACCACCAACACATATTGACAGTTTAAAGGAACAGTAAACTCAAACATGAGCCTTATCTGTTGGAAAGATGCATACCCGGACCACCAACACATACTGACACTTTAAAGGGAGAGTAAACTCAAACATAAGCCTTATGTGTTGGGAAGATGCATACCCGGACCACCAACACATACTGACACTTTAAAGGGAGAGTAAACTCAAACATGAGCCTTATGTGTTGGAAAGATGCATACCCGGATCGCCAACACATACTGACACTTTAAAGGGAGAGTAAACTCAAACATGAGCCTTATGTGTTGGAAAGATGCATACCCGGATCGCCAACACATACTGACACTTTAAAGGGAGAGTAAACTCAAACGTGAGCCTTATGTGTTGGAAAGATGCATACCCGGATCGCCAACACATACTGACACTTTAAAGGGAGAGTAAACTCACACGTGAGCCTTATGTGTTGGAAAGATGCATACCCGGATCACCAACACATACTGACACTTTAAAGGGAGAGTAAACTCAAACGTGAGCCTTATGTGTTGGAAAGATGCATACCCGGATCACCAACACATACTGACACTTTAAAGGGAGAGTAAACTCAAACGTGAGCCTTATGTGTTGGAAATATGCATACCCGGATCACCAACACATACTGACACTTTAAAGGGACAGAAAACTCAAACACGAGCCTTATGTGTTGGAAAGATGCATACCCGGATCACCAACACATACTGACACTTTAAAGGGACAGTAAACTCAAACACGAGCCTTATGTGTTGGAAAGATGCATACCCGGATCACCAACACATACTGACACTTTAAAGGGACAGTAAACTCAAACATGAGCCTCATGTGTTGGAAATATGCATACCTGGACCACCAACACATACTGACACTTTAAAGGGACAGTAAACTCAAACATGAGCCTTATGTGTTGGAAATATGCATACCTGGACCACCAACACATAATGACACTTTAAGAAAACGCGTAATTTTAGAGTTAATAAAAAACCCGTGATTATTCCTGCTAACTGGGGGCAGCCATTTTCTTTTCTTTTCGATGCGTCCGGTACTCTAACTTGGGGCGAAGTGAGTCAGCTCCGACCAACTCCTGTATGCAGTGTAAACAAAAGCAGTAATTTACAAGTCGCTTCTCTTTAATCAACCTGACTTGTAAAACAACATAAATGACGTGATAATATAATAAACTATTTAGCTGAATATATTTCAAGTTGCATTAACGGAACGAAAAGGGGTTATAGTATTTGTCTCTGTTAAATAATCCAAAGAAAAAATGTACACTATTAGGCCTATTGGTATGCTACGTTGGAACAAAAACGACAACCCACGATACCCAAGTGATAATTTTCTTTTCTTTGGGACTACGTAATTGGTCAGTTCTGTGATTTTAGATGGGAAAGTCTACTTAATCAATAGTTTTACGGAACTATTTACAGTAATAAACCATGCCCATTATATTTTAGGGGCGACAGGTAATTCACACAATACCGGTTTGTATTTTTGTATCTAGGCAGGGGTAATTAATTGGCTCGTCTGGTTACCAATCAAATACACATCTGCCAATCAGGAATTACAGGTAGAGGCAACTAACAGAATAGACCAATACACCTCTTTCACATTCCACTGCGCATGTCCGTGTCACAAATCGTGAACTCACCGAGATCTCGCCAAAATAGTCCTGTGCACATGTTGAGGGGCATAGACAATGGGAGGTTACGCAATAGGAATGTGAATATCTCCATGATTAATTATTCTATCAGTAGGGAACCCGAAAATTCTGTCGACATCCAACAAAGACTTATTGGAGACATTTGTGAATTATTGCTTATCACGAAATAAAAAATAAAAAAATCGGTTCGGATCCGTACACAATAAATATCGGATATGGGCTGAAATAATATTAATGTGTGAGCGCGTGTATGTATGGAGATATTTATCGTATTTAACATGATTTAAATATTTATAAAGCATTATACGGATAAATACATTCAGGATTCTTGTCGGGATTTCTTTTCACCCAGTAATTTAAAATTTTGTTCGGTATTTGGAATAAAATTAAATGATACATATGAAATGTGAACTACGATACTATAAACATTACAATCAGGCTTGTAGGAACGATATATGGTGGTGTGTGTGTGTGTGGGGGGGGGGTACAATATGTAGTAGAGGGACACAGTCTAGTTGGTGGAGGGGGGGGACAAAAGCTATATTTTAAACTGGGTTTATAATAGTGGGGCTACAGTCCCCCCCCCCCCCCCCCCCCCCACACACACACACACCTCCGGCTTCTCGGTTGCTACCGACCTGAGAATGTTCAGAAATGTAATTATATTACATATACAGCTATTTATATTCGAAGCAAGATTATTTAGCCTAAGAAAGATGTAAGTTTTATTTATAACCGATTAGACTAGCCGACAGCTTGATATTATGGCTACAAACTCAGGATGGTATCTTTATTATAAACTCATGAGAGTTTAGTATGCGCAGTCATAAGATAAGGTACCTCGTTTGAATGTTGGAAGCAAACATATTAAATACCATGCCTCGGACGATGGACAATCAACAAAAGTAAACAGGTCAAACCTGAATTTAAGCCGAAATAATTAAAACGGTGGATGAAAAAGAAGAAATAGGGCCTAATAAATAAATAAATATTTTTAAAACTTCGTAAATACCAGATATTTCAGTGTAAATAAATAAAGAATCAAACAAAGAAAATAAATTGAATAATAAATAAATAAATGCATGTAAACCCCCCCCCCCCCCCCCCCCCCCCCAATTTTAGCCTTCGTAAATACCAGATATTTCAAATGAAGTTGTATGTGACTGATATAAGTGATAGTGTAAAGTAAATAAAAGAAAGAAAGAAAGAAAGAAATATAATAAAATAATAAATAAAATAAGATAAATAAATATATGTTTTAAAACTTAGTAAATATATAAGATATTATATCTAGTGAAGTTATATGTATCTGATATAAATGATAGTGAAAATAAAATAAAATACATAAATAAAATAAGATAAATAAAATAAAATAAAATAGATAGATAGATAGATAGATAAATATATAAATAATTTGTGGATAGACATGCAACATTGATTAGTAGTTGTACGACTGTCTTTTTTTTTTAATGAAACGATAAGGGGAAAATAGAGCTGTGATAAAGATCTATGTGAGGTAGGGGTTTTGTTATTTTTTGTAGGGGAAAGAGGAAGATTATTTTATTAAATTTTAAATACTGATACATGTGGAGAAATTAAACATCACTGGAAATCCGCGTAAATATTTGACTATAATTCTAATACGCTAGTGATAAATAAATAAATATATACATGTGTGTGTGTGTGTGTATGTGTGTGTGTGTGTGTATGTATATATATAGTATATATATATATATATAATACCTGTATATACATGTACACACACACACACACACACACACACACACACACACACACACACACACACACACACACACACACACACACACACACACACACACACAATGTACATGTATATGCTACATAAAAAGCTGTCAAAATAAATCCTGCACATTACTTTGTGCGCACCTTGTGAATAAAACGTTTATTTGATCTACATTGAAGTGATTGTTGTGGCGCGATTGTCGGTCGTTTCACCGAACATCTGTGCTTTGTTTTGAGTAGTCAGCCTGAGAAACGTGAACCACTCAACCACTGAACTCGCCACCCGAGACTGGCCGCTCGCTCCGGCATTGTGCGGCGCGCAGTCAGTCCGAACCCGCGTTCCCACGGTCGGGAATACCGCAACAGCCGGCAAATCGCGTGGGTATGTGAGATTTAGTTAACGCCGATCTGCAGCTACTGTAAAGTCGACCTGCGATTGGTCAAAAGTCGTGACAAGGTCGCCATGCGTTTCGTACGGTGAGCCCTCGGTGTCAATCAAACTTGATAAGTGGCTCTAGACATAGCGGCACGCGCCGAGCTCATAGTATACCTCTGTGGCGGTCTGTGGGAAAACTCCTCCTATCGTAAAATATTCCCAGGGTATCTGGTGTCGCCCGATGGCCGACTGTAATGGCCGCGGGGTCGCTGTCGCTCGTGTGCTTTGTTTTATCACCTCGCCGTCTGCTCGCCAGGCCGTGTCCGGCGAAAAACACAAACGCCTTCTGTTCATAATTGGCGTGTGCATGCGCTCCAGTGGAGGAATTTCAATCGAGGAATTCTTCTGCCAAAGAGTCTGTGGTAGAATTTACGGAAATTAGAAGAAAGTAACTCCGTGACACGCGCACGTTGTACACGAATTCCTCGCTCCAAGTGAGGTGAAAGCTGCAGTCTCGATTGCCTTAATACTATATTGGTGATGATTCCTACCTGCTGAGATGAATCGTTTAAATACAGAACTAGCAAATTAAAATTATATAATATTCTATGTTTTAAGAAAAAGAAGACACATTTAGTGTGCGTGTCATACTAGCTAGTTACATAACGTAAAATTGTTTGATTATTCTTTCAGATGAAAGATATATTTAGACGTATTAATTTTTTTTTCTGAAATGTATAATTAAAATTGATGCAGTCCTATAAAAAGAAAGAAAAACATGTTTCATTTAATGACGCACTCAGTACATTTTTTTTATGGTTATATGGCGTCAGAAAAAAGGAAGAAAGAAAAGAAATGTATGTGTATACCTAGTAATCTACCATCCTGTATGCATGAGAGAGAGAGAGAGAGAGAGAGAGAGAGAGAGAGAGAGAGAGAGAGAGAGAGAGATGAGAGAGAGAGAGAGACACACACGCGCGCAATGAATATGTATGTACAATTACAAGTACAAATACATATACAAATACATATATCCATACAGAAACATACACATGCGTGCTTGCGTTTACACACAACACACACACACACACACACGCACAGTACCTAGATTGAAATAACTGGAGATGCAGTAAAACGAAAATCAAACAATGAATGGGGCACTGTGAACTAAAATGGGCGTGTTTTCGTTTCCTCTCGTTCTGTTGGAACGGCTCAAGATCTTCGTATGGCTAAAGATTACTTGTCACCACGTGTTGATAGAGCAACCTCGCCACGTGTTGACAGGACAACCTCGCCACGTGTTGACAGGACATCCTCGCCACGTGTTGATATGACAACCTCGCGTGTTGATAGGGCAACCTCGCCACGTGTTGATAGAGCAACCTCGTCACGTGTTGATAGAACAACCTCGCCACGTGTTGATATGACAACCTCGCCACGTGTTGATACAACCTCGCCACGTGTTGATAGAACAACCTAGAACATCGCCACGTGTTGATAGAACAACCTCGCCACGTGTTGATAGGGCAACCTCACCACGTGTTGGTCTGACAACCTCGCCACGTTCTTGATAAGACAACCTCACCACGTGTTGATAGGACAACCTCGCAACGTGTTGATAGGATAACCTCGCCATGCCTTGATATGACAACCTCGCCACGTGTTAATAGGACAACCTCACCACGTGTTGATAGGATAACCTCGCCATGTTCTTGATATGACAACCTCGCCACGTGCTGATAGGACAACTTCGTCACGGCATTCAAAACAAACTTTCACTTTATTTCATTCCAACTTATTTTTGTGCTTATATCTAATTAAGGTTTAAGCACGCTGTCCTGGCGGCACACCGCAGCTATCTGGCCTGTCTGTCCAGGACAGTGGGTTAGTTGTTAGTGGTTAGCGGGAGAGAAGAGGGTGTAGTGGCTTTACACCTACCCACTGAGCCCTTAAGAACTCACTCTGGGTTGCAGCCGGTACTGGGCTGCGAACCCTGTACCTACCAGCCCATAGTTCGATGGCTTAACCACTGCGCCACCGAGGCCGGTTAACAAATTTTCATACATAATCCGAATCCGTGTCCTCTCGCTCTGTGGGCGGGACATAGTCCAGAGATAAAGCGCCCGCCTCCATCGGTGGGCCCATTGGGCTATTTCTCGTTCCAGCCAGTGCACCACGACTGGTATATCAATGACGGTATGTGGTATTCTATCTGTTGAATGATGCATATAAACGAACACTTTGCTACTAATGCAAAAATGTAGCGGGTTTTCTAAACCATACATGTCAATGTTACCAAATGTTTGACATCCAATAGCCGATGATCAATTCATCAGTGTGATCTAGTGATGTCGTTAAACAAAACAAACTTTAACCTCTCTCTCTCACTCGCTCTCCCCCCGTAGTGGTGGTGGTGGTGGTGGTGTGTGTGTGTGTGTGTGTGTGTGGCCACAGGCATGTCATGTCATGTCATGTCATAGGGTTTTACGTGCACATTCAGAACAAGCTGTTGTAGCGCACGCCTGTCATGGGCACAAGAGCCGGCCTTGGGAAGGGGTGGGGGGGGGGGAGGAGGGACCGCCTGCACTGGCAGGTGCAAGGGAACACCAGCAGCCCGACCAGCTGGCGTGTGGGGGGAGGTGGTGGTGGTAGTGTGTGTGGGTGTGTGTGTGTGGGTGGGTGGGGGGGGGGGGGGGGGGGGGTGCTATGAAATTTTGAATGGAGCAATTATATGCCAAAGAGAAAAGGTGCGCAATTTTGATTGAGGAAATTTGGCGCAATTTTGAACGGTCGGTCAAAAAGTAAATGGAAGAGCGAATATAGGTTTTGACATTAGTGAATCGAGAGTAGCTCGTTAATTAGACCTCCCACATTTATATAGAGTAGGAAAAGAACCCCGTATATTTTCACCAAGTGTGTGTGTGTGTGTGTGTGTGTGTGTGTGGGGGGGGGGGGGCACAGACTAGAGCCCGTTCTTTTGTTGATTTATTAATCATCGGCTATAGGATGTCAAACATTTGGTATTTCTGACATATAGTCTTAGAGAGGAAACTCGCTACAGTTTTTCCATTAGTACCAAGATATATTTTTTATGCACTATCCCACAGACTGGATAGAACATACCACGGCCTTTGATATACCAACCATGGTGCACTGGCTGGAACGAGATATAGCCCAATAGGCCCACCGACGGGGATCGATTCTAGACCAACCGCGCGCTTTACCACTGGTCTACGTCCCGCCCTCGAGGGCGTGATTTAGCTCAATCAGTTGAGTGGTCGCTTGAGGTGCTTGCGTCGCAGGATCAACACACCTCGGTGGATCCATTCAATTGATTGGCCTTTTTGCGTTCCAACCAGTGTACCACAACTGGACAAAGGCCGTGGTATGTGCTTTCCTGTTTGTGAGAAAATGCATATAAAATATCCTTTGTTGCATGTAAGAAAAATGTAAAGGGTTTTCTTTGATGATTAATTAATCAATGTACTCCCGTGGTGTCGTTAAACAAAACAAACTTTAAGTTTTAACGTCCCGCCACCGAGTGCAAGAGTGACAATTGCTAATAATATTATGTTGAGGTTTGTTTGGCACGCTGTCCTGGGCACACACCTCAGCTATCTGGGCTGTCCGTCCAGGACAGTGGGTTAGTTAGTAGTAGTTGTTAACGTGAAAGAAGTCGGTGTAGTGACCGTACACCTACTCAAGAAGGAAATGTTTTATTTAACGACGCACTCAACACATTTTATTTACAGTTATATGGCGTCAGACATATCATTATGGTTAAGGACCACACAGATATTGAGAGAGGAATCCCGCTGTCACCACATCATCTTCGATTAGCAACACGGGATCCTTTATATGCACCATCCCACAAACAGGGTAGTACATACAACGGCCTTTGCTATGCCAGTCGTGAGTACACCTACTCACAGTCGTTAAACAGGGATGTGAACCCAGTGCCTAGCAGCCTTAAGTCCAGTGGTTAACCACTACACCACCAAGGCCGATAGAAAGGAATTGTCGCCGATCAGCTGATAACATGTTGTTGTGAACAGTCGCCTTCGTCAAACCACCCAGGTTTTGTCTTTGAATCTTTGATCACCGCACCGCCGCTTTTCATGGCTCGAAATTTAACACAATGGCGCGTTTAGCAGCACCTCTTTCAACAGCTACACGTTTAACTCGCTACACAAGACAAAAAGTCCAATCAAAGCGACATCTCCATGAAACTTAGCGCATCAATGACGTGAAACAAACAACTTTGATTCCAGGGACGACGAGACAATGTCCAGTTATCACAGTCACACGAGAATGGACGCCATCTTGGCGACTTAGCCACCTACTGGCGTCCCGGCGGTACGCCTTCAGTAGACTGGTTATCAAATGATTACCGCTGTAATTCCACACCGCGTTACAAGTGGTGCGACCGCCTCACCCGCGGCGAACTGGGGTAGAAACAGAGCACGTGGAATTAATACCTAGGAGATAAGAAATTAAGAGCTAGAGGATAAGAAATTAACGGTTCGCACCCACGGAGATAAGTAGATGTGAACTGCACACATCAAAGAGAAAGGTACAATAGTAGCAATATAGACCTTAGCTGACCCGGATGAGAAAAGCGCGGCGGAACCAGCGGGGAGCGCCTTGCCCGGCAGTGATCCGTCCGGATTATGCATGGAATTTATTGTAATCACACTTCTAGAAATGTGAGGTGGGGGTTGGGGGGGGCAGAAAATGTCGCTCTAAATGCACACTATGTTTTCTGATATTGTATTTAACAGACAGGTTTTGCTTGCCATTTTATAGTTTGTTTATTTTTGGCGCGTATATCAGGCGTGTATGCTGGAATTACATTTTTTTTTTAAAAAGAGGATGGTCTAGACTCAGGCGCGGATCCAGGATTTTTAAATGGGGGGGGGGGGGGCCCGAGGGCGCAAAGCGCCCGAAATTCCTAGTGGGGTCCGGGGGCATGCTCCCCCACGAAATTTTGAAATTTAAGTGGCCTGAAACGCGATTTCCTCGCATCTGAGTAACAAAATAGCTATATTAACGTATGTTTTTGGTATTGTCATACTGTTTTTGTTATCTTCAAAATTTCATAAATTTCATAGTTAAAAAAAATTAATAACTTGACCCCAAAAATAGGGGGGGGGGGGGGTCCGGGCCCCTTGGGCCCCCCACTAAATCCGCGCCTGAGACTGTAGCCAGCGAGCTTTATAGGGATGTCGAGTCACAGGCTACTCCAACGGAAAATATATTGAAACAAATTATATTTCCTTGAGCAGGGAGGGCTTTCTCCACAACTGGTATAAAAAATGGCGTGGTATGTACTATCCTGTCTGTAGGATGCTTCATATAAAAGATGTTTTGCTGCTATTCGGAAAGACATAGCACCATCACCCCCACCCCCGCTTGCTACCGACCTTGGTGGGGCTGCTGGTGCTCCCTTGCGGTCCCTCCTCTCCCCCCCTCCCCCACCTTTCCTGTCCTGGACGGAGGAGCCGGCCGAGGCTGGCTCTTGCGCCCAGGACAGGCGTGCGCTACAAAAGCTTGTGAATGTGTACATAAAGCCCTATGACCTGACCTGACCTGACCTATTCGGAAACAGTAGCTCATTGCGTGACGGCAGCTGGTGTCCTGATTCACTATTACGTCCGACGAAATATAGCTGTAAATAAAAATGTCTTGAGTTTGTCGTGCTACGTCAGTTATATGTAGTTGCTGTTTTACCCGCCGACTCATAAAAATCGACTTATCTTACTTGTGGGGTTTTTCTTTGTCATTTTTATTTCCATGCTTTAACAAAACATGTTTCATGCCTATTGATTAGTTGATTAAATGTAGACATAATGAAAGATCCGCTAGGTTTATATTGGACCCCTCCCGCCCCCCCCCCCCCAACCCCATCCCCGCCAGCTCCAGACCACGCTAATGTTATGCAACTCTTGACAAACACCTCTACATCTCGGGTCCCCAGTAGCAATTTGCAAAGAGCCAGCATTAAAATATCTACTTCTCTAGTCCATATACTACTTCTCGTTCCAGTCAGTAAACCACGACTGGTATATCAAAGACCGTGGTATGTACCACACTGTCTGTGGGATGGTGCATATAAAAGATCCCTTGCTACTAATGGAAAAATGTAACGGGTTTCCTGTCTAAGACCATGTGCCATTACCAAATGTGTGAAATGCAGTAGCCGATGATTAATACATCAATATGCTCTAGTGGTGTCTGTAATTAAGACAAACTCTAACTTTCTACTCTAACCCCTGTACGCCTTTGGTACATTTCATCATTACCCACTCTCCCATGTACGTGCGTACGTCGATACTCTTCACTGAAAGTATATTGAATACTCCCCCATGTACGTGCGTACGTCGATACTCTTCACTGAAAGTATATTGAATACTCCCCCATGTACGTGCGTACGGCGATACTCTCCACTGGAAGTATATTGGATACTCCCCCATGTACGTGCGTACGGCGATACTCTCCACTGGAAGTATATTGGATACTCCCCCATGTACGTGCGTACGGCGATACTCTCCACTGGAAGTATATTGGATACTCCTCCATGTACGTGCGTACGTCGATACTCTCCACTGGAAGTATATTGGATACTCCCCCATGTACGTGCGTACGGCGATACTCTCCACTGGAAGTATATTGGATACTCCCCCATGTACGTGCGTACGGCGATACTCTCCACTGAAAGTATATTGGATACTCCCCCATGTACGTGCGTACGGCGATACTCTCCACTGAAAGTATATTGGATACTCCCCCATGTACGTGCGTACGGCGATACTCTCCACTGAAAGTATATTGGATACTCCCCCATGTACGTGCGTACGTCGATACTCTCCACTGGAAGTATACTGGATACTCCCCCATGTACGTGCGTACGTCGATACTCTCCACTGGAAGTATACTGGATACTCCCCCATGTACGTGCGTACGTCGATACTCTTCACTGGAAGTATACTGGATATAGTTACGAGTTAGAACGTGTACATTAATTTATACACCTCAAAATTTAAACACTCACAGACAATACGTTTACTGATTTCTCGTTATTCTATAACTGTGAGAACTTTGTCCTCCGTCAGCGCCCCCCCCCCCCCCCCCCCCCTTGTAGGCTACAGTATCTATACTTGATATCCTCTGGGCATGCATAATTAATGAAAAACTTTATGTTTGTTTAACGATACCGCTAGAGCACATTGATTTATTAATAATCAGTTTTTAGATGTCAAACATTTGGTAATTCTGACATATAGTCTAAGAGAGGAAACCCGGCTCGTTTATATACACCATCCTACAGACAGGATAACACATATCATGGCCTTGATATACAAATCGTGGCGCACTGGCTACAACATGAGATAGCCCAATGGTCCCACTGGCGGGGGTCGATCCCAGATCCTAGATCGACTGCGCATCAGGCGAGCGATAAATTCAAATAAAAGGTCTTGTGAGTATTCTATATAAACATCAATATCGGGTTTCTCCTCTCACTGTAGATCGTGTCCATTTACCCTATGTACACCCAATAATTATAGTTTAGTATGTTGCGGCATCACCAATTAAACGGGATGGGGCGGGATTTAGCTCAGTCGTTTGAGTGCTCGCTTGAGGTGCTTGCGTCGCAAGATCGAACCATATCGGTGGATCCATTCAACTGACTGTATTTTTTTTCCGTTCCAACCAGTGCAACACAACTAGTCAAAGGTCGTGGTATGTGCTTTCCTATCTGTGGGAAAGTGCATATAAAAGATATCTTGCTGCATTAGGCAAAATGTAGCGGGTTTCCTCTTATGAGTACGTGTCACAATTACGTACCAAATATGATTAATTAATCAATGTGCTCTAGTGGTGTTGTTAAACAAAACGAACTAACGTTTTTCATCAAACAAACGTTCCTATACTATACTCCGCCCGGTGTGGAATCTGCAAACACGTATTTCAAACTCCTCACACTGACATTCAAAAACACGATCGAAAGAAGTCGAGAACGGTCGTTCACGTTAACAGGTTACCTCGTGTCAAGATAGTCGAGAACCGTACTTCGTTATCCACAAAATCCTACTGGGCAAACAAAAGTTTATTTTGTTTAACAACCACGGCCTTTGATATACCAATTGTGGTGCACTCCCAAGAACGAGAAATAGCCCAATGTGTTCACTTGTGCAGGACCTTTAACGGGGGGGGGGGGGGGGGGTCTAGACTGGCGGCGATGTTTTTTTTTTTTTGAGGGGGGGGGGGTTAAGTCGTGCGACCCAGGAATTTTTTTTTTTTTTAAAGAAGAAAATTTGCTCGAATAGTGGTGGTGGTGTGTGTGTGGGGAAGGTCGACCCCCCATACTCACACGCGCCTGTACGTGTAGTACCCGAGATGTAGACCCCCTCCATACACACGCGCCTATATGTGCAATAATATATGTGTAGTAATCTGTACGTTATCAAAAACGTTAAAGTTTGTTTTCACCACCAGAACACATTGATATATTAATCATCAGCTATTGGACGTCAAACATTTGCTAATTTTTGACGTATACATTTTTTCATCAGTAGCAAGGGATCTTTTATATGTACCACGCAATAGGCAGGATATTGATTAATTAATCATCGGCTATTGGATGTCAAACATTTGGTAATTCTGACATAGTCCTAGAGAGGAAACCTGCCATATTTACCGGCCTCGGTGGTGTCGTGGTTAAGCCATCGGAAATAAAGCTGGTAGGTACAGAGTTCACAGCCCGGTACCGACTCCCACCCAGAGCGAGTTTTAACGACTCAATGTAAGATCACTACACCCTCTTCTCTCTCACTAACTACTAACAATGGGTAGGTGTAAGACCACTATACCCTCTTCTCTCTCGCTAACCACTAACAACTAACCCACTGTCCTAGACAGATAGCCCAGATAGATGAGGTGTGTCAACAGGACAGCGTGCTTGAACCTTAATTGGATATAAGCACGAAATAAGTTGAAATGAAATGCTCAGGGCTTCTAGATTATGATTATATCCCATGGCTAGTGATATTCAATGTTGGGCTAGTACATAACTACTAATGCCATGCCCGACGGCTAGTTTTTGGTCAAATGTTGCAGTTAAATCTATTTTGTAAATATGAATATCCTGGGTTACCAGACAATAAACTTTCTGTTTGACTAAAAACAGCGTATAAAACAAAACGACCAGTTATGCAAAACCAAAGACAGTGTGATATATTTTCATAGTTTAATAATATTAACAAACAGAAGTGGTAGTATGGAGGTATCACAGAAACAAGGTCTGTAGACAGACTGGTAGGAGAAATATGAACATGTGAACACAGCGAAGAGATATTTTGAACACAACTGGCAAACACAGATTAAACAGATAGGCTTCAGTCCTTTCTCTCGTGTAGGGCTTTGAAAAGAAAAATTGTTTTGAAGTTTAGAAAAAGAATAGAAATGAAAGAAAGAAAAAAGAAACGAAAAGATAAAGAAATAAGGAAGATATAATAAAAAAAAAGAAAGAAAAAAGTAATATTTAAAAAAAGAAAGAAATCCCCTCCCCCTTAAAAAAACAATAAAAAAACAAACCCATCAAAGAACAAAGAACAAATTGTTCAGTTTGATGTATACATATAAAAAAGGGGTTAACATGTATGAAATTTATCAATATGATAATTTGTCTTTTAGCATAATGTAATATTTGATCCAAATATAAAATTTAAATAAAATAAAAATAAACAGAACAAAGAGAAAATAGAAAGAAAGAAGAGAGAAAATGTGTGTTGTTTGGGACGATTTGCTGTTTAGCAATTAACAAACTACCAGAAATGGACTTCATTGAAAACTATATAATGAATCAACAACACTGGTTTTTCGCGATGTGTCACAGTCTTTCTATAAAGTTTTAAAGATAATCCAACTGTTTATGAATATTCGTCAATAGCACTAGAGCGACAATACGCCAGATGACAATACTGCACACCTGGCACACGGCGGTTCAAATCTGTCCAATGTTCTTCATCCGGGGAATGAGCCAATCACCAGGGCCGCCAGATCGTTTCATCACTGAACGAGCACGGCGATGGAGAATGGGCCCGTCTCGACTGGCCGTGTGAATGAGACACTGGCACACTGGAGTAGGGATGCTGACGGTGTGACGTCAGCTTCGAGGTCAAAGGTGAAGTCGACATTTGGCGAGGTGCTTTGTGCGGCGCGTGCTCTTTGTCCAAGTTTAAAAATCTCGACTGGTAAACGTTCGTGATGCAGCGCAGTCCATTGTTGTGGCTTTGCACCTGGGACAGAGATTTTGAATTCTCGTTTCCCGCCCAGTAGGCCGCCGTGTCACAGTTCTGCACGCGCGACACAGATGACACAGATGATGATGACGATGACGAAACGGGAGTCGAGTGAGCAATAGGCATCAACAGATATCCTTCCGCAGTGGCGCACTGTTTGTAGGAAGACGGCAGAGCAGATTCAGGGATCTGAATGTTCAACTGTTTAAGAACACAATCCTCGTTTTCAGTGTCCGAAACACTTTGTCCGTTCAGAGGGGTTTGTAGGCGGGGGGTCGGCGGAGATGTGGCTTGTAGGCGGGGGCTCGGCTGATGTGACGGAGAGGCGTTGCCGCTGACAATGTTACTTGTGGCCGACGTCGGCGTGTTGACAACGGTGATGCAGTCTGTGAGATGTTGGTTGAGGTTGTCGCGGATTCGGCTGTCCACGCCGTTGGCGTTGTCGATGTAATTCATCACCTCTCCGGCACACTCCGTGAATCCAGCTCGGTACTTTCCGGCCAATGTCGGGTTCGCTGCCATGACGCTGACACACTGCTGACGTTGTACGTGTTTCAGATATTTCACGGTCATTTCCAAGATGTCTGCCTTTTCCAGACGGGAAAATTGAGCTCCCTAAAAGAAAACATAGATATAATTATAATAAATTGTTTAATAAAGATAAAAGAATGCCTTGCTAATGGAAACATAGCGAGTTTCATCTTTAAATTAAGACTATATGTCCGACTTAGCAAATGCCTGACACCCAATAGCCGATGATTAATAAATCAATGTGCTCTAGTGGTGTCGTTAAACAGGCAAATTTTAATAAAGACGGAAACGAAACAGACAGCACTTGTAATTACTGTGAGTATTACGAAATGGTTCAGAAATAATTTTGACGTAGAATCATTTGAAATCATTTGATGATCAGAAAATAAAGAGACAGACAGACAGACAGACAGATATAGATAAAGAGAGGGAAAGAATGTAAAAAGATAGGGCACGACAACTAGCAGAGACACTGTTCTGAATTAAAATGAAATCTATGGAGTTAACAAGAACATTACTAGCATTACTAAGAATAACACCCAGCCCTGCTAATATTTAAACAGTCTGCAGTCGTCAAACTAAAATTGAAATTCAGTACACATCGGACTAATTGTAAACACAGCTCAGTACATCTACAGTCGTCAAACTAAAATTGAAATTCAGTACACATCGGACTAATTGTAAACACAGCTCAGTACATCTACAGTCGTCAAACTGAATTTAAAATTCAGTACACATCGGACTAATGCTAAACAGCTCAATATATCCACGGTCGTCAAACTGAATTTAAAATTCAGTACACATCGGACTAATTCTAAACAGCTCAATATATCCACGGTCGAAAAACTGAATTTGAAACGAACTAATGTTAAACACATTGCGAATCAAACTTGGTATGAAGTGTTAAATACTTACGTCTTGCTTGACGGCCTCCAGCAGCAGACTCTTGAGTTGTCCCAAACTGCAGTTGATGCGTTCACGACGTCGCTTCTCAACCAGCGGCTTATTCGTCTGTTCACAGAAGAAAGGAATATAATATATAGCTAACGACAAGCCAAGTACTCCTTGCGATAAATAGGCGCAAGATGTCAGCAACTACGGAGTAGGGGGAGCTATACATTAAATTGTTTTTGAAATGGGGGTGGGGGTGGAAGGTGGGGGGGGGGGGGGATGGCAACGTATCTATATAGTGTTAGCGAGACCAGCAGGTCTGTTACGACACTCTGGTTCTGTCGAGTTCATTTGTTGATTAACTCCAAACTAATGTGATGCGCTACTACATATTTGTTCGCTATACAAGCGGTTTCAATCAATATTTAATCTGAATTTATTGAGTCCGTTAATCATCAAGTTAGGTAGAATGATATTATTTTGAACAGATACAAAATGAAAGATGTACTAGTACCCAAATGTATTACTAAAATAAAGCATAATTGTTACAATGTCTTCATAAGCGATATTAGATCAAAATATTAATAAGTTTTACCTTAAAAAGTAACAGTTGAAGTAATAGACTTACAACTTTTTTTCAAGACAACAATATTATCAAAGTAATTTAAAAGTAAGGAACTATAATTAAAAAAAGAGAGATAATTATAATAAGTAATACTTAAAGAAAAGAAAAGAAAAAGAACAATAATGATAAAGGTTATTTATGCTGATTAAAACTTACCCTTCTCGAAGGTAATCTTTCCGTGGAGCTGTGTTCTGTTGATTGTAACATGTTTCTTCTTCTTTATCTCTGTTTACCGACAGATGCGGGTTTTGTGCCAAGTCGCTGCGTGACGGATCGTCAAAGTTTGTGTCTCCCACGACCGACTCCCGTGTTATATATCCCCGTCCACACGACTCCAGAAAGGTGCGAAAGTATGCAACACGGTTTCCCACGGTCACTGCCGGCGCGACCAGCCAATCAGCGAGGCGCACGGACCGCTGGGAAGTGTATCGGCATGCGACAGCCGCGCGCTGATTGGCTGACGGACAGATGTTCACTGAAAGCGGCAGACTGCCTGTAGAAGAATGTCGCTGTTAGTTTCTTTCTTTCTTTCTTAATTTTTTTTTAAAAACCCTTCTTGTAAACACGGACACGTGTGTCGGCGCGCTGCTCAAGTGTGGGAAAACCCCTCCCCCGACCTGGCCCTTCACAGCTCACTGGCCGCGGCCATTCTGCCGGGCTAATTAAACATTCCTGTACGGAGAAGTAATTGCCGCAGTTATTCTGCCCGGTCGAGAAGCGTTCCGATGGCTGGCGAGCGAAGCCGAGGTTTATCGAGCGTGGACAAGTGGCGTGCGATGAAACCGTGGGAAAAGGCGCGCGCAATAATGGAGAAGTAAACACGTCGAGAGTTTGTCTGACGGGACAATGGGGGAGTCGACCCGAGTCTCGATTACCTGAGTGAACCCGTGACACTTAGAAACTCACGTCATTATGCACCAAAAGCCAAACATTACGGCTTATATTATATTATATTATATTATATTATATTATATTATAGTATATTATAGTATAATTAATAATATAATAATATGTTATTATATTATATTATATTACACCATAAATAATAATAATAATAATATGGTTGCTGTGTTGTGTACCAACTCTCCACTTTTCCCAATTATTATGCGTAGAAGGCTGGAAATGCTACACTTGGATACCTGAAATTCTAAATTTTCTCGTGTCCCAAACGCCCCCTCGGGTCATACAATTTCCGATTCCCCTAACCATCGCACTGACAGTGCCCCACCCCTCAGTTTCGTGAGCCTTGGGTGATATTAGTATATATACATTTCGTCGGTTATTGCACGTCATAACGGCATCACATACCGGTAGCGAGACGTAGTCCAGTGGTAAATCGCTCACCTGATGTGCGGTCAGTGTGGGATCGATCCCCGTCGGTGGCCCATTAGGCTATTTCTCGTTCCAGCCAGTGCACCACGACTGGTATATCAAAGGCCGTGGTATGTTCGGTCCTGTCTGTGTGATGGTGCATATAAAAGATCCCTTGCTACTAATTGAAACTGTTGCAGGTTTCCCCTCTAAGACTATGTGTCAAACTTACCAAATGTTTGACATCCAATAACCGATGGTTAATAAATCCAAATCAGAGATATAAATTGCCGTATGTCGCCAGGACCATCAACGACGATACTTGTGTCCATCAACGACGATACTTGTGTCCATCAACGATGACGAAATGTATACAGGGCCCCATACCATGGACTATCTTAGCGCTAAGATCGCCTTAAATGCATTATATTAGACATTCCCTGGACTATCTTAGCGCTAAGATCGCCTTAAATGCATTCTATTAGACATTCCCTGGACTATCTTAGCGCTAAGATCGCCTTAAATGCATTATATTAGACATTCCCTGGACTATCTTAGCGCTAAGATCGCCTTAAATGCATCATATTAGACATTCCCTGGACTATCTTAGCGCTAAGATCGCCTTAAATGTATCATATTAGACATTCCCTGGACTATCTTAGCGCTAAGATCGCCTTAAATGCATTATATTAGACATTCCCTTATACGTATCTTAGCGCTAAGATCGCCTTAAATGCATTATATTAGACATTCCCTGGACTATCTTAGCGCTAAGATCGCCTTAAATGCATCATATTAGACATTCCCTGGACTATCTTAGCGCTAAGATCGCCTTAAATGCATTATATTAGACATTCCCTTATACGTATCTTAGCGCTAAGATCGCCTTAAATGCATCATATTAGACATTCCCTGGACTATCTTAGCGCTAAGATCGCCTTAAATGCATTATATTAGACATTCCCTGGACTATCTTAGCGCTAAGATCGCCTTAAATGCATTATATTAGACATTCCCTTATACGTATCTTAGCGCTAAGATCGCCTTAAATGCATTATATTAGTCATTCCCTTATACGTATCTTAGCGCTAAGATCGCCTTAAATGCATCATATTAGACATTCCCTGGACTATCTTAGCGCTAAGATCGCCTTAAATGCATTATATTAGACATTCCCTGGACTATCCTAGCGCTAAGATCGCCTTAAATGCATTATATTAGACATTCCCTGGACTATCTTAGCGCTAAGATCGCCTTAAATGCATTATATTAGACATTCCCTGGACTATCTTAGCGCTAAGATCGCCTTAAATGCATTATATTAGACATTCCCTTATACATATCTTAGCGCTAAGATCGCCTTAAATGCATTATATTAGACATTCCCTTATACGTATCTTAGCGCTAAGATCGCCTTAAATGCATTATATTAGACATTCCCTGGACTATCTTAGCGCTAAGATCGCCTTAAATGCATCATATTAGACATTCCCTGGACTATCTTAGCGCTAAAATCGCCTTAAATGCATCATATTAGACATTCCCTGGACTATCTTAGCGCTAAGATCGCCTTAAATACATTATATTAGACATTCCCTGGACTATCTTAGCGCTAAGATCGCCTTAAATGCATTATATTAGACATTCGCTTATACGTATCTTAGCGCTAAGATCGCCTTAAATGCATTATATTAGACATTCCCTGGACTATCTTAGCGCTAAGATCGCCTTAAATGCATTATATTAGACATTCCCTGGACTATCTTAGCGCTAAGATCGCCTTAAATGCATTACATTAGACATTCCCTGGACTATCTTAGCGCTAAGATCGCCTTAAATGCATTATATTAGACATTCCCTTATACGTATTTAACATTTGTACATTTAAAATAGGCCGCGGAGATCAATTCGAGCTCTACTCCATATACATACAATATACGTGACAACTTTATTACACAAATGGGCGGTACGTAGCCCAGTGGTACAGTGCTCGCTCGATGTGCGGTCAGTGTGGGATCGATCCCCGTCGGTAGGCCCATTGGGCTATTTCTCGTTCCAGCCAGTGCACCACGACTGGTATATCAAAGGCCGTGTTGTGTACCATCCATCCACTTTTCCCATTATTATGCGTAGAAGGCTGGAAATGCTACACTTGGATACCTGAAATTCTAAATTTTCTCGTGTCCCAAAAGCCTCCTCGGGTCATACAATTTCCGATTCCCCTAACCATCGCATTGACGGTGCCCCACCCCTCACTGTAGGGTATGTAGTCCCCTGTCTGTGGGTGCATATAAAATATCCCTTGCTGCTAATCGAAAAGTGTAGCCCATGAAGTGGCGACAGCGGGTTTCCTCTCTCAGTATATGTGTGGTCCTTAGCCATATGTCTGACGCCATATAACCGTAAATAAAAGGTGTTGAGTGTGTCTTTAAATAAAACATTTCTTTCTTTTTCTTTTGTATTACCGGTACATACGAACTACATTTAAAGTTATTTCGGAGAGTAAGTGCATATGTCATCTACTTTTTGTCTGTAAAAAGTGGTATAGCTCAGTGTAGGGAGGGTGTAGCACAGTTTAGGGAGGGTGTAGCTCAGTGTAGGGAGGGTGTAGCTCAGTGTAGGTAGGGTGTAGCTCAATGTAGGGAAGGTGTAGCTCAGCGTATGGAGGGTGAAGATCAGGGTATGGAGGGTGTAGCTCAGTGTAGGGAGGGTGCAACACCGTGTAGAGAGGGCATAGCACAGTGTAGGGAGGGTGTAGCTCAGTGTAGGGAGGGTGGCGTCGTGGTTAAGCCATCGGTCTACAGGCTGGTAGGTACTGGGTTCGGATCCCAGTCGAGGCATGGGATTTTTAATTCAGATACCGACTCCAAACCCTGAGTGAGTGCTCTGCAAGGCTCAATGGGTAGGTGTAAACCACTTGCGCCGACCAGTGATCCATAACTGGTTCAACAAAGGCCATGGTTTGTGCTATCCTGCCTGTGGGAAGCGCAAATAAAAGATCCCTTGCTGCTAATCAGAAAGAGTAGCCCATGTAGTCGCGACAGCGGGTTTCCTCGCAAAATCTGTGTGGTCCTTAACCATATGTCTGACGCCATATAACCGTAAATAAAATGTGTTTGAGTGCGTCGTTAAATAAAACATTTCTTTCTTTCTATATATATATCTATATACATGTATACTATTTAGTAGTCTGCCTGCGAAAATCTATCGCATGCAAATTTCATAAAATCACGCCATCTACCATCTACTAACCCTAACCCTAACCCTACTTGTTGTGTGTAAAATTAAACCCATCTTAAAGCCCTGACTGGATTGCAATAAAGATCCGTTTGTGATGTTCTCATACGTGTGTGTGTGTGTGGGGGGGGGGGGGGGGGGGGGTAGGGGAGATTTAGCTCAGTCGGTTGATTGTTCGCTTGAGGTGCTTGCGTCGCAGGATCGAACCACCTCGGTGGATCCATTCAACTGATTGGGTTTTTCTCGTTTCAACCAGTGCTACACCACTGGTCAGAGACCGTGGTATGTGCTTTCCTGTCTCTGGAAAAGTGCATATAAAACATCCCTTGCTGCTAAATGGAAAAATGTAGCGGATTTTCTCTGATAACTACCAAATGTTTGACATCCCATATCCAACGATTAATTAATTGATGTGCTCTAGTGGTGTCGTTTAACAAAACAAAATTTACCTTTTGGTGGGGTTGGGGGTGAGAGTTGTAACCAGTAAATATCTATTTTTGATATTTTTATACATAGACGGGGGTCAGTTGTAACTAGTACAGATCAACTTTTGATATTCTGATACATGGGCGGGTTGGGAGTGGGGGCAGGGGGTGAGGGTGGGAGAGGGGTGGGGGAGAGGTGAGACTTGTAACCAGTAAAGATCTATGATATATTGGCGGATGGGGTGGTGGAGGGAGTGAGAGCTGTAACCAGTAAAGATTTATGATATATGTACGGGAGAGGGTGGGGGGGGGGGGTGGGGGGGGGGGTCGAGTTGTAACCTGTAAAGATTTATAATATATGTATGTGAGAGGGTGGGGTGAGGTGGGGTGGGGGGAGGGGGGAGAGTTGTAACCAGTAAAGATTTATGATATATGGACGGGAGAGGGTGGGGTGAGGTGGGGTGGGGGAGGGGTGACAGTTGTAACCAGTAAAGATTTATGATATATGTACGGGAGAGGGTGGGGTGGGGGAGGGGTGAGGCCGGGATGTGGTGGAGAAGAGGTGAGGGAGTGGGTGAGAGTTAAAACCAGTAAAGAGGTCATCTAGCGACTGATCAGTCTTCAGACTATCTTGTCCCCAAGAACCAAAACACACGAAACATAAATGATGTAACGCAGATTTCAATTGCTAATTAGTTAACAAAATAGTCTTTGGTGATGATGCCCTTTGAACAGTTGAAGGTTTAGTTTTCATCCTGTTGTTGGGGGCAGTTGACTAAGATCCTATTGTGGCCGGCGAGGTGCGTCTATCATTTCACAAGAGATAAATCAGTCACATTTAGACTTTGACTCGGGGCTCGAAAGCATGTGGTCAGCGGAGACGGGTTTGGCGAGGGTACATCTTAGAAAACCTGTCACTATCGTCCAACTGGTATCTGACGTAATGCGCCGCCGTAATCCCACATCAAACACGGCGCCGCGAACTAACCACGGGGCAACGGTCGGTAAACGAGCGTGCAATCCGATTTTAATGCTCGTTATAGACTCATTGTTAGTTGGACATTCACCGTTTTTGAAGATGAGTTTCAAATCAGTAATTAAAATGATCTCTACATCGTCACTTGTCTGTCATTAGTTGATCGTTGTTCTACGCGAAATTATTAGTGAATGACGTAGGCGCTGGGCTTATCAATGTACTCCTCCCTTGTTGTATAGTGAATTTGTAGCCATTTTAATTACTTACTTACTTTTTTTTACAAATACAATATTTTTACATTATTAAAAGTACAATTAACTTACAATTTTTAGCATATAATGTGTATTTCTCTATAACCAATGAATTTCTGGACATCGTAATGTCTTGTAATATTTCAATATCGATTTTTGTCTAAAATAAATTTGTATGTCCGGATTTATTATTTCTTTGAACAACCAAACGAAATGAAAACAACACGATTACTATCGTTAATACTGCCGATACTAGGTTTATAGGCAGCGTAAAACATTTTCACTGCAGTCAGACCCTAGGTTTATAGGCAGCGTATAACATTTTCAATGCAGTCAGACCCTAGGTTTATAGGCAGCGTGTAACATTTTCACTGCAGTCAGACCCTAGGTTTATAGGCAGAGTGTAACATTTTCACTGCAGTCAGACCCTGGGTTTATAGGCAGCGTATAACATTTTCACTGCAGTCAGACCCTGGTTTATAGGCAGCGTGTAACATTTTCACTGCAGTCAGACCCTAGGTTTATAGGCAGCGTGTGACATTTTCACTGAAGTCAGACACTAGGTTTATAGGCAGCGTGTAACCGTTTCACTGCAGTCAGAAACTAGGTTTATAGGCAGCGTGTAACATTTTCACTGCTGTCAGAAACTAGGTTTATAGGCAGCGTGTAACATTTTCACTGCAGTCAGACGCTAGGTCAATAGGCAGCGTATAACATTTTCACTGCAGTCAGACCCTAGGTTTATAGACAGCGTATGACATTTTCACTGCAGTCAGACACTAGGTTTATAGACAGCGTATGACATTTTCACTGCAGTCAGACACTAGGTTTATAGACAGCGTGTAACATTTTCACTGCAGTCAGACACTAGGTTTATAGGCAGCGTGTAACATTTTCACTGCAGTCAGACCCTAGGTTAATAGGCAGCGTGTAACATTTTCACTGCAGTGAGACCCTAGGTTAATAGGCAGCGTATAACATTTTCACTGCAGTCAGACCTAGGTTTATAGGCAGCGTATAACATTTTCACTGCAGCCAGACCTAGGTTTATAGGCAGCGTATATCATTGTCACTGCAGTCGTATCCTAGTTTATAGGCAGCGTGTAACATTTTCACTGCAGTCAGACCCTAGGTTTATAGGCAGCGTGTAACATTTTCACTGCAGTCAGACCCTAGGTTAAAGGACAGCGTATAACATTTTCACTGCAGTCAGAAACTAGGTTTATAGGCAGCGTGTAACATTTTCACTGCAGTCAGAAACTAGGTTTATAGGCAGCGTGTAACATTTTCACTGCAGTCAGACACTGGGTTTATAGACAGCGTATGACATTTTCACTGCAGTCAGACACTAGGTTAATAGGCAGCGTGTAACATTGTCACTGCAGTCAGACCCTAGGTTAATAGGCAGCGTATAACATTTTCACTGCAGTCAGACCTAGGTTTATAGGCAGCGTATATCATTGTCACTGCAGTCGTATCCTAGTTTATAGGCAGCGTGTAACATTTTCACTGCAGTCAGACCCTAGGTTTATAGGCAGCGTGTAACATTTTCACTGCAGTCAGGCCCTAACTTTATAGGCAGCGTGTAATATTTTCACTGCAGTCAGACCTAGGTTTATAGACAGCGTGTAATATTTTCACTGCAGTTATATCCTAGGTTAATAGGCAGCGTATAACATTTTCACTGCAGTCAGGCACTGGGTTTATAGACAGCGTATGACATTTTCACTGCAGTCAGGCACTGGGTTTATAGACAGCGTATGACATTTTCACTGCAGTCAGGCACTGGGTTTATAGACAGCGTATGACATTTTCACTGCAGTCAGGCACTGGGTTTATAGACAGCGTATGACATTTTCACTGCAGTCAGACACTGGGTTTATAGACAGCGTGTAACGTTTTCACTGCAGTCAGAAACTAGGTTTATAGGCAGCGTGTAACATTTTCACTGCAGTCAGACACTAGGTTTATAGACAGCGTGTAACATTTTCACTGCAGTCAGAAACTAGGTTTATAGGCAGCGTGTAACCTTTTCACTGCAGTCAGAAACTAGGTTTATAGGCAGCGTGTAACCTTTTCACTGCTGTCAGAAACTAGGTTTATAGACAGCGTGTAACATTTTCACTGCAGTCAGACACTAGGTTTATAGGCAGCGTGTAACCTTTTCACTGCTGTCAGAAACTAAGTTTATAGACAGCGTGTAACATTTTCACTGCAGTCAGACACTGGGTTTATAGACAGCGTATGACATTTTCACTGCAGTCAGACACTGGGTTTATAGACAGCGTGTAACATTTTCACTGCAGTCAGGCACTGGGTTTATAGACAGCGTGTAACATTTTCACTGCAGTCAGGCACTGGGTTTATAGACAGCGTATGACATTTTCACTGCAGTCAGACACTAGGTTTATAGACAGCGTGTAACATTTTCACTGCAGTCAGACACTGGGTTTATAGACAGCGTATGACATTTTCACTGCAGTCAGACACTGGGTTTATAGACAGCGTATGACATTTTCACTGCAGTCAGACACTGGGTTTATAGACAGCGTGTAACATTTTCACTGCAGTCAGGCACTGGGTTTATAGACAGCGTATGACATTTTCACTGCAGTCAGGCACTGGGTTTATAGACAGCGTATGACATTTTCACTGCAGTCAGACACTGGGTTTATAGACAGCGTATGACATTTTCACTGCAGTCAGACACTGGGTTTATAGACAGCGTGTAACATTTTCACTGCAGTCAGGCACTGGGTTTATAGACAGCGTATGACATTTTCACTGCAGTCAGACACTGGGTTTATAGACAGCGTGTAACATTTTCACTGCAGTCAGACACTGGGTTTATAGACAGCGTATGACATTTTCACTGCAGTCAGACACTAGGTTTATAGACAGCGTGTAACATTTTCACTGCAGTCAGACACTAGGTTTATAGACAGCGTGTAACATTTTCACTGCAGTCAGACACTAGGTTTATAGACAGCGTGTAACATTTTCACTGCAGTCAGACACTAGGTTTATAGACAGCGTGTAACATTTTCGGCTATTACAACCTTTTTACCATACATACCAGCGACTTTAAATAGACCTTGTCGAAGTGAGACGAGTGGACAGGACCGTACATACCAGCGACTTTAAATAGACCTTGTCGAAGTGAGACGAGTGGACAGGACCGTACATACCAGCGACTTTAAATAGACCTTGTCGAAGTGAGACGAGTGGACAGGACCGTACATACCAGCGACTTTAAATAGACCTTGTCGAAGTGAGACGAGTGGACAGGACCGTACATACCAGCGACTTTAAATAGACCTTGTCGAAGTGAGACGAGTGGACAGGACCGTACATACCACCGACTTTAAATATACCTTGTCGAAGTGAGACGAGTGGACAGGACTGTACATACCAGCGACTTTAAATAGACCTTTGGAAATGAGAAGTGGACAGGACCGTATATACCAGCGACTTTAAATAGACCTCGTCAAAGTAAGAAGAGTGGGCAGAACCGTACATACCAGCGACTTTAAATAGACCTTTGGAAGTGAGTATAGTGGATAGGACCGTACATACCAGCGACTTTAAATAGACCCTGTTGAAGTGAGAAGAGTGGGCAGAACCGTACATACCAGATACTTTAAATATACCTTATCGAAGTGAGTAGAGTGGACAGGACCGTACATACGTGTTGAAACGACTAAATACTGACTAGTCAAGTGTTACAGTTTGGAGAACACTATACACACTGAGTATCAAACTAACAATTGTGATCTGCTGGTTGTTAGTTTGAACTGCGAAATGTTTCCATTAAATAGAATACTCCTCAAACTGGAAATAATTAAGAAAACTAATATTGAGCGTTCTGTAAAACAAGGTGTTGATGAAAGTTCCTGTGAAACAAAGACCATCGACTGACACCTGCTCTGTGTATATTAGTTCTCCATTTAGCGGATCTCAGTCTACGTTTACCGCTATGGCGGCCACTTTGATCGCGCGATTATGTCACACGCTTTATAAGCGCGCGTGCACGTCCGCTAATCAGGCGTTGATGGGGTTCCTGCAATGACTGCTCCCTGCTGGTGAGATGGCGCCACATCCGGGCAGTCCAGGTGGCAAAGCTGGTGATAAGTAGTCCGCTTCAAAGAGGGCGCTGCGGCGCCGGCAGGGAGCGCCACTTGTCGGGACACGGGCGGATTTATTTCGCAAATAAAAATTAAATCCTCTTTATTAGCGGTACCGAATTGACTTTGAATGGATCCCTGCCCATGTTGGGATAGAAGGAAACGAAAAAGCTGATCTCAATGCTTAAAAATGTCTGTTAGACGAATCTGTCGGCATTCAGATCAAATTAAACCCAAATGGAATTTCCTCCCTTGCCCTTCCTGGCAGTGCTAAACGTTTGCAAAAGGAGGTGGATTATATATAAGCTAGGCCATGGCATTATGCTATTAATGTCCTAGAAGGAAGGACTGGTTGAGGCCGGTACTTGTGCCCAGGACAGGCGTGCGCTACAAAAGCTTGCTCTGAATGTGCACGTTAAACAATTTTCCATTCCATTCCATATGCTATTAAACCAAAAGTTATATTGCCGGAACCAGTCTCCAATTCTATACGCAATACAAAAATATTAACCAGATTACGAGTTGGGGGTCTCTTTGGGTTTTAATGCCATGAAATTTAAATTTTAAAAAGTCGATTCACCTCAACCATTTTCTTTTTAAATGTTCCAAATTTGATATATCTAGACGTGAACTTCAAGAAACTATTCCAAATAGTGGGTTGGCATTCGATCCCGCTGGCTTGCTTAATCCGTCTACACAATTTAAAAGTACAGTAGATAGGGCAGTATTAAAGTATGTAATAAAAACAGGAATAGCTATTTAGTGGATATCATACAAACAATCACTGTCATATTATTTTTTTAAATAATAAAACCCCCACCACACACACACATACTCACACGCATGCACATACGCACGCGCAATACTTTTAGTAATCAGTTGGAATTTCATGATCGATCATAGGATGTGATCAGTTTCGTGATCGATCATAGGATGTGATCAGTTTCATGATCGATCATAGGATGTGATCAGTTTCATGATCGATCATAGGATGTGATCAGTTTGCACCAAGCGACCGACTTACAGTTATAGAGTTAGTTAGAATTATGTGAATGTAAGAAGGATTGTATTATGGCCACGTGTCTATTGTGTTCACAAGGATAAACCCTACAACTTGATAATGTTAACTTAAATAACTACTGACTACCTGTTTTCTTTATTTACACATACAAACAAACCACACCCAAGAATACTTCTATAAAGACTACCAATTAATATGTAGGAACAATTATTACACTTAACATTTTCCGTGACAATAGATAATTGTTTTTTTATACTAGATTATTACATTGAAAGAGGCCAACCGATAATTTTGTTTATATTATAATCAATTGTCGGAACATCACTAACACTAACATATTACACAGATACACATGTATGTACATACACACGTATATATACACATAGACATCACATACACACGTAGATATACACATACACATCACATACACACGTAAATATACACATACACACGTATATATACACATAGACATCACATACACACGCATATATACACATAGACATCACATACACACGTAGATATACACATACACACGTATATATACACCTATACATCACATACACACGTAGATATACACATACACATCACATACACACGATGCGACGAGATGTCTGACGGTCACCGAGCTGACTTTGACACACCGTCGCACAGTTGGCGTTGTTAAAGTAAGTTTGTTTTGTTTAACGACACCACTAAAGCACACTGATTTATGGATCATCGGCTATTGCATGTCAAACATTTGGTAATTTTGAGATATAGTCTAAGAGAAGAAACCCGTTACAATTTTAATTAGCAACAAGGGATCTGTTATATGTATCATCCCACAGACAGGATAGCACATACCACGGCATTTGATATACCAGTCGTGTGATTAATAAATCAATGTGTTCTAGTGGTGTCGTTAAACAAAACAAATTTTAACTTTGATATACCAGTCGTGGTGCACTAGTTAGGACGAGAAATAGCCCAATGGGCCCACCGACGGGGATCGATCCTTAATCGACCGCGCATCAAGATAGTGCTTTACCACTGGGCTTCTTCCCTGGTGTTGTCGTCAAATATATTACTGGTATTTTCATATAATTATCGTTCATTGCAGTCGAAACTTAGTATGTGTAGAAAAGACGTAACATTAGCAGCTTGTTAGTTTAGACTATCCACGGTCGTGCAATATTAACCCGTGTTATATATTTCCCGTTCTAACCACTGCTGCACAACGGCATATGAAAATACAGGTAGCTTAAAGGGACATTCCTGAGTTGTTGTTTTTTTAGAAAATAAAATGAAATTTAAAGGCATACTGTCACGGATTTAATGATCTTATTTCTCTAAAAATGGATAATAAACGAAAATTACATCAATGTTTGAAAACCAAATCTGGCTATTGCATCACCATGATGGAGTAAAATCTATGTCAACCCTCTCGGCAATTTTAGTTTTTGAATTATGGACCATTGCCAGAATTCAATTATTTTTACAAAATATCAGTAATAAGTGGGTTATGGTAGTTATGTAGATGGTTAAATAAAGTACTTTTAGCGACAAATCAAATGTATATATTTTCAGATAATACTTTGTTAGGTCATTAATTAGGTCAATCATCCGTGACAGAGCGCCTTTAACCTAGTACAAATATTAGAACGATCAGAAACACATTTAATATACAGCCACTAATATTTTATGCAGAAAAAAAAATATTTGATATGTAATTACAATCGTTAAAAAGTCTCTGTTAGTCGATAACATCTTAAAAATTGCAGCAAATTCAGGAATGTCCCTTTAACGGTATCACATACCGGTAGCGGAACGTAGCCCAGTGGTAAGCGCTCACCAGATTCGCGGTCGGTCTAGGATCGATCCTCATTGGTGGACCCATTGGGCTATTTCTCGTTCCAGCCAGTGCACCACGACTGGTATATCAAAGGTCGTATTATGTGATATAAATGTCTGTGGGATGGTACACATAAAAGAACCCTTGCTACTAATGAAAAAATGCAGCAGGATTATTCCATTTTGAATTTTCCACCGCGTTTACTATACACATACATAAATCGACGTAAGTATATGTAATGCATATTTAATTATATTATTTTTAATCCAGGGGTTATTATTTATCATTTCGTTCCGCTATGCTTTTGTTGAACTGACAAACAAGCGGCCATACGGTATAAGCTATACTTTGGTTACCTGTAGGCCAGGCCCCGCCCCCTGTGTGTATTACACGTCAACTACCTGTGTCCCGTGACGTGCGGGTCGCTCCAGGTGTTCTCTATTCATCCAGTGTGGGAAAATGTGGTCGACTCCACGACTATATCAGATAGGTATTCATAGCTGTGATTTCTACACCCCATGAGTCATCACCGGCCGTAAGATCAACCGAGTCCCATATATTTGAACATGTTCCTGTACTACACTAAAGGTTAGAGCATGTCTGTCGGGATCCCGTCAGATCAACCGAGTCCCGTATATTTGAACATGTTCCTGTACTACACTAAGGTTTCGAGCATGTCTGTTCGGGATCCCGTCAGATCAACCGAGTCCCATATATTTGAACATGTTCCTGTACTACACTAAGGGTTCGAGCATGTCTGTCCGGGGTCTCGTCAGATCAACCGAGTCCCATATATTTGAACATGCTCCTGTACTACACTAAGGTTTCGAGCATGTCTGTGCGGGGTCTCGTCAGATCAACCGAGTCCCATATATTTGAACATGCTCCTGTACTACACTAAGGGTTCGAGCATGTCTGTGCGGGGTCCCGTCAGATCAACCGAGTCCCATATATTTGAACATGCTCCTGTACTACACTAAGGTTTCGAGCATGTCTGTGCGGGGTCTCGTCAGATCAAGCGAGTCCCATATATTTGAACATGCTCCTGTACTACACTAAGGGTTCGAGCATGTCTGTGCGGGGTCCCGTCAGATCAACCGAGTCCCATATATTTGAACATGCTCCTGTACTACACTAAGGTTTCGAGCATGTCTGTGCGGGGTCTCGTCAGATCAACCGAGTCCCATATATTTGAACATGCTCCTGTACTACACTAAGGGTTCGAGCATGTCTGTGCGGGGTCCCGTCAGATCAACCGAGTCCCATATATTTGAACATGCTCCTGTACCACTAAGGTTTCGAGCATGTCTGTGCGGGGTCTCGTCAGATCAACCGAGTCCCATATATTTGAACATGCTCCTGTACTACACTAAGGGTTCGAGCATGTCTGTGCGGGGTCTCGTCAGATCAACCGAGTCCCATATATTTGAACATGCTCCTGTACTACACTAAGGGTTCGAGCATGTCTGTCCGGGGTCCCGTCAGATCAACCGAGTCCCATATATTTGAACATGCTCCTGTACTACACTAAGGGTTCGAGCATGTCTGTTCGGGATCCCGTCAGATCAACCGAGTCCCGTATATTTGAACATGTTCCTGAACTACACTAAGGGTTCGAGCATGTCTGTTCGGGATCCCGTCAGATCAACCGAGTCCCGTATATTTGAACATGCTCCTGTACTACACTAAGGGTTCGAGCATGTCTGTCCGGGGTCCCGTCAGATCAACCGAGTCCCATATATTTGAACATGCTCCTGTACTACACTAAGGGTTCGAGCATGTCTGTTCGGGATCCCGTCAGATCAACCGAGTCCCGTATATTTGAACATGCTCCTGTACTACACTAAGGGTTCGAGCATGTCTGTCCGGGGTCCCGTCAGATCAACCGAGTCCCATATATTTGAACATGCTCCTGTACTACACTAAGGGTTCGAGCATGTCTGTCCGGGGTCTCGTCAGATCAACCGAGTCCCATATATTTGAACATGCTCCTGTACTACACTAAGGGTTCGAGCATGTCTGTTCGGGATCCCGTCAGATCAACCGAGTCCCGTATATTTGAACATGTTCCTGTACTACACTAAAGGTTCGAGCATGTCTGTCGGGATCCCGTCAGATCAACCGAGTCCCGTATATTTGAACATGCTCCTGTACTACACTAAGGGTTCGAGCATGTCTGTCCGGGGTCTCGTCAGATCAACCGAGTCCCATATATTTGAACATGCTCCTGTACTACACTAAGGGTTCGAGCATGTCTGTCCGGGGTCCTGTCAGATCAACCGAGTCCCATATATTTGAACATGCTCCTGTACTACACTAAGGGTTCGAGCATGTCTGTTCGGGATCCCGTCAGATCAACCGAGTCCCGTATATTTGAACATGTTCCTGTACTACACTAAGGGTTCGAGCATGTCTGTTCGGGATCCCGTCAGATCAACCGAGTCCCGTATATTTGAACATGCTCCTGTACTACACTAAGGGTTCGAGCATGTCTGTCCGGGGTCCCGTCAGATCAACCGAGTCCCATATATTTGAACATGCTCCTGTACTACACTAAGGGTTCGAGCATGTCTGTCGGGATCCCGTCAGATCAACCGAGTCCCATATATTTGAACATGCTCCTGTACTACACTAAGGGTTCGAGCATGTCTGTTCGGGATCCCGTCAGATCAACCGAGTCCCATATATTTGAACATGCTCCTGTACTACACTAAGGGTTCGAGCATGTCTGTTCGGGATCCCGTCAGATCAACCGAGTCCCGTATATTTGAACATGCTCCTGTACTACACTAAGGGTTCGAGCATGTCTGTCCGGGGTCTCGTCAGATCAACCGAGTCCCATATATTTGAACATGCTCCTGTACTACACTAAGGGTTCGAGCATGTCTGTCCGGGGTCTCGTCAGATCAACCGAGTCCCATATATTTGAACATGCTCCTGTACTACACTAAGGGTTCGAGCATGTCTGTCCGGGGTCTCGTCAGATCAACCACTGAATACAGCGACCACAAGTTGCTTCTTTTAAGGCGAGACGTAGCCCAGTGGTAAAGCACTCGTCTGATGAGCGGTCGCTCTAGGATCGGTCCCCGTCGGTGGCTCATTTGGTTATGTTGTTTTTTTGCAGCCAGTGCATCACGCCTGGTATAGCAAAGGCCGTGGACTGTGCTATCTTGTCTGTGGGATGGTGCTTATAAAAGATCCCTTGCTACTAATGGGAAAATGAAGCGGGTTTCTAAGGGACACAACTAGAGCACAAAGAAAGAATGAAAAAAAAAAAAAAAAAAAGTCAATAGGACATATCAATACTTTCCACAAAATTGTCATATTATATACATCTCCCCGAATTAACTGAATTTCGGGTTTCTTCGTCCAACGAATACGAAAAGCTTCATTAGTTCTTTTCATTCACACACAAAAAAATATTATTTTTGTCGAGGAAAAAATTTCTTTATGGGAATTATAATAAATAATATTTTCTGTATGACCCGGATGAAAAGACGATCTGCATTGAAGTCGGCGTTAACAGACAGGTGTGGGTTTTTAATCCACTTTGATCGAGATATCCCTTTCTAGATTTAGGCTTGGATTTCTTCTTACTCTGTTATTTCCGGAAAATCTTTTCTCTCATTTTTTTGTCAACCGATTGACTTTCCTTTTTAAAGAGATTCTTATCTTTTGAGAGGGGCAGTGCGGAACAGAGGGTTCTTGTGAGGGGAGGTTTTGTTAACAAATTCTTAAGACAGTCTTTGCGGGGATTATCATCGAGGACTTGGTGACATACGATTACATCTTTCACTGGTCGTAAGTCCGCACAGCTTTGTAAGTCCGCACAGCTTTGTAAGCCAACAAATTAAAGCGCTCGCGCTGGGTCAATTTCAAAGAGGTCAGAATTCAATATGAATGAAATTCGCGTCAACGTTAACCACTGTACCGTAAGCAGGCAAATCGTCCCATTAGGTAGCAATATACAGTTATCTCCCTTAGAAAGAGTTCGATTGTTGCACAGATTGATGTTTGAAAAACGTTTGTTTTGTTTAAGGACACCACTAGACACCGACCGCGCGTCAAGCGAGCGCTTTACCACTGGACTACATCCCGCCCCAGATCGATGTGTGACGGCTGATTAGTTGGAATAGGAAGTAACTTCTTAATCTGAGTGACAGCTATTATTAAAGAGTTAGTTAAAAAATGACAATTGGTTTATCACCAGCAGTGAAAACGGTTTAGCTGTAATGAGGCTTGGTATTCATGCACCGGGTTTTCCTTGTGACAAATGTAGGGCGCGATCTATTTGGGTCATTTTCTATGAAGAAGAATTTGTGAAAAATTGAATAGCTAAACTTGTATTCAATTAAGGATTTTTGTAAGGTTTGATGAGCAATGTTTCCATAAATATATAAACATATGATTGGCATCCGCCAACGTCCACTTGTATGGTTGTGAACATTGTCAGAATTGCACCCAAAATCATGAGCACATTTTGATGGAAGTAACACAACAATTTAACTCAAAATATTTACAATGAGTCCTCTTTATAATTATGACCCTGTTAGTAATTTTCTTGAGTCCTTGAGACTAAAACTACCTGTATCTTTCTTTATCTTTAAACAATAGGTAGGCATTTAGGAAGCCAGGAGCTGGCAAGCACAAATCTCAGCTGAAGATTCACAAATAACTGTGATCTGCTACCATTAGCACAGCGAGGGGAGGCGACTCCAAACAATAGGGGAGACGACTCTAATCAATTTGGGAGAAGACTGCAAACAATAAGGGAGATGACTCCAAAAATAAGAGGATACAATTAAGGTTTAAGCACGCTGTCCTGGGCACATACCTCAGTTATCTGCCCAGAACAGTGGGTTAGTTGTTAGTGGTTAGTGAGAGAGAAGAGTCGTTAAAACTCGCTCTGAATAGTAATAACAGACCGTTTAATCTTACTATAGTAATAACAGACCGTTTAATCTTACTATAGTAATAATAGACCGTTTAATATTACTATAGTAATAATAGACCGTTTAATCTTACTATAGCAATAATAGTAATAATAGACCGTTTAATCTGAATATAGTAATAATATACCGTTTAATCTTATTATAGTAATAATAGGCCATTTAGTCTTACTATAATAATAATGGGCCATTTAATCTTACTATAGTAATAATAGGCCATTCAATCTTACTATAATAATAACAGACCATTTAATCTTACTATAGTAATAATAGGCCATTCAATCTTAGTATAGTAATAACAGACCATTTAATCTTACTATAGTAATAATAGGCCATTTAATCTTACTATAGTAATAACAAACCATTTAATCTTACTATAGTAATAATAGGCCATTTAATCTTACTATAGTAATAATAGGCCATTCAATCTTAGTATAGTAATAACAGACCATTTAATCTTACTATAGTAATAATAGGCCATTCAATCTTAGTATAGTAATAACAGACCATTTAATCTTACTATAGTAATAATAGGCCATTTAATCTTACTATAGTAATAACAAACCATTTAATCTTACTATAGTAATAATAGGCCATTTAATCTTACTATAGTAATAATAGGCCATTTAATCTTACTATAGCAATAATAGACCATTTAATCTTACTATATTAATAATAATCCATTAATTTTAATCTTACTATAGTAATAATAGGCCATTCAATCTTACTATAGTAATAATAGGCCATTCAATCTTAGTATAGTAATAACAGACCATTTAATCTTACTATAGTAATAATAGGCCATTCAATCTTAGTATAGTAATAACAGACCATTTAATCTTACTATAGTAATAATAGGCCATTCAATCTTAGTATAGTAATAACAGACCATTTAATCTTACTATAGTAATAATAGGCCATTTAATCTTACTATAGTAATAACAAACCATTTAATCTTACTATAGTAATAATAGGCCATTTAATCTTACTATAGTAATAATAGGCCATTTAATCTTACTATAGCAATAATAGACCATTTAATCTTACTATATTAATAATAATCCATTAATTTTAATCTTACTATAGTAATAATAGGCCATTCAATCTTACTATAGTAATAATAGGCCATTCTGACCGTGCAGCACACCATATTTTAATGAAGATATTTGTAATAAAAATATCGCATGCTTAGGTCACGTGTTCACTTAAATTACGAAATGTTCCTAGTCAGGACACGCAGCGTTCCGTCAATTCCTCAAAGTTCAACCAACTTTCCAGGCGAAGTAAGTTGTGTTACTTAGTTAAATGTTTGTTAATCATAATATACAAAGGTGTTATGTAATAAATACAGAGCCAGATACCAGTTATTTTGCCATGTTATTTATTGCACTCGTTTATGGTGTGCAAGATTATGCTCCTCGACCGCTATGCGGTCTCGTGGTATAATATTCTTGCGCACTACAAACTCGTGCAGTGAACAGCATAGGAAAACAACTGGCATGTAGTCCTGTATATTTACCTACTAAATATAGTGTAATAAAAACAAGAACTTGATAAACATTGAATCATTTTAATGATTAAACAAAGTTTGTTGGCATTAGGTTAATAACGATAACACGTGAACCAATTATCACAGGTATGCAAGGCACATTTTTAAAGTCGTGACTAAATTTCAGATACTATATCTGTTTTGAAGTAACGATTATAACATCCAGTTGTAACAGTGTCAGTCGTAACTAAACTCAAGATACTATATCTGTTTCGAAGTAACGATTATAACATCCAGTTGTAACAGTGTGAGTCGTAACTAAACTCAAGATACTATATCTGTTTCGAAGTAACGATTATAACATCCAGTTGTAACAGTGTGAGTCGTAACTAAACTCAAGATACTATATCTGTTTCGAAGTAACGATTATAACATCCAGTTGTAACAGTGTCAGTCGTGACTAAACTCAAGATACTATATCTGCTTCGAAGTAACGATTATAACATCAGTTAATTGCCAGAACTACTATATCTGCTTCGAAGTAACGATTATAACATCAGTTAATTGCCAGAACTACGAGTAAATCCCAAATAATGCATCTGCATCTTTAACTGTGTATATAGCTATTTTGAATTATGTTTGTATGGATCCCACGAAGAGCTCCTGTTGTCATCTTGCCACTGTAAATATCCATCGTACAATAATTCCTCATATGCTGTCGTTTGACGGCTCGAGTTTATCGTAATACAGTTTACAGTTTCAAGCTTCAAAGTACCGATCATATCATCCAATCTTAAAAGTAACGATCAGATCATCAGGAAAAGAACACAATGCTCCACATATTGACGAATTTGGAATCCATCGAATCATTCCGCAATCTGGCAACACATTTTGCGTGTTTACGTTCCGGCAACACTCGTAGTGTGTTAACGTCCCGGCAACACATGAAGAGTGTTAACGTCCCGGCATATCGGTCGCGTTCTCCCTCAGGTACATCCAGTAAATGAAAAGTAGAATTTCTTCAAAGCACTGTTAACTTGTTTTAAAATAAATTATTACATTACACATTTATTTCTCACTCACTACCACGGCCGCCATACTTGTTCCGGTGATGGTGCGTTTCTCACAGAAGCTTCTGGCTGTTTTGGTAGCAGCATGCTGTTGCCATGGTTTCCAAACGGCGGGGACATAACTGCTGAAGAAGCCGGCTCCGGCTGCGAGGTAAAAACTTTGGGAACTCTGACGCCAGCGAGGGGAGAAGTGTTTTCAGTTTTCACCTGACTGACGCACTCAGTCGTCCTGTCACTGCCGGCAGGCGGAGCTGCATACAGAGGCACGGCCTGCATGGATGAGGGTGACGTCAACACAAGAGCGACCTGACCTCCTGGCAACGTGCCAGGAATCAACTGAAATGGCGCCGCGCTTGTCTGTGATGACGTCAGACACGACACTTGGATGTTATTCTGTTGAGGAATCTGACTTTTGTCGGCGATCATACTCTGGAAGGCGGATGCGTTGCTAGGCGTCGTGCAGGTAGTCACGAATGCCGGGTGCTGGACGGGCGGTACCCCGAGCACATGGCCCGAATGTTGCATAACGTCATTGATCGGCGAGGGGTTGATGGCCTGGAGACAGCCGGCGAGGTGGCCGAGCACGCGCGTGCGCACATCGTCATTGACGCCCTGCACAGACGTCAAGTATCGCATTATCTCGTTAGCGCACTCATTGAACCCCGCGCGATACTTCGTTATGACATCAGGACTTGTTGCCATGGCAGCTGGAAATAATAAACAATAAATAAATAATTAAATATAATAAATAAATTAATTAATATGACTATTCTCTATGGCTTTTAAAATATTGCAATTTTATTTGCTTTACTAAGAATATATCCGTCACGCTTGAATATAAAATAAACGTACGAATTACTGTATATATAGAGAATAACTGAACAGGATAAAGAAGATATCCGACGTCATTAACTAGTTATTATCTTTATTCTGCAGACCATAAACATTAATGGAAAAGCTATTATTTCTGTATTTCAGCCACATTGTACAATGACCTAGAGGTCAAATGAGCAATTTTGTAATGTAGCTATGCGTGTGACGTCACATGAGTGAACTCAAAAGTCATATCCTGCTAGTAACAGGATATGACTTTACTTTATCCGTCATCATATTCTGTCAGTAGAAACGGTGGTTGCAGGATAAAAAACGTATTATCTCGCCTTCATGTAAAATTCTTTAAAATCATTGGTTGTTTGCCGTTGGACAAATCCCTTATACCCCTGTGGGCGGAGCCAAATTCTCTTATACCCCGTCTGTAATTTCCAACAGTTTCCAGCCACCTCATTTAATGCTAAAGATTATAATCAGATTATAAATAGCATTGATAATCAATCAAGTATACATAATTAATTTTATTTTTACTATAAAATACTCTATTTCAATACTTTTAAAAGCTGCAATGTTGAACTCGGCAACCTACGGTCGTGGTGTTATTGTATTAATGCGCGATTAGCAACAGTGTTTTTTTTGGGGGGGGGGGTTAAAATATTTTTCTTTTTTTACTACATACATTTCTGATGAAAAAAGGAGAAGTTGTTTTTATTTTTTATTATTAATATCTGTTTCAGACAATTTCGTATTACAAACATTTGAAGTTAAAAACTCGTTTATCGATGGAACTATTTTTCGTCACTGGCAAGTGGTTTCGTTCGCGTCCGCGTGGTACGGCTTCGGTAATAAATTGTTAACAATTATTGTCTGGCGTTATTTTGATTATTTGGCTATAATTTTATATGGTCTAACATGTCGGCAAGATAAATTCGTTGTAGAAGCATCTCTCGAGGTATATGGCTTTTGATGTACCCTCTATGTGCTCTTTTACCCCCTCGCCTTCGGCTCGGGGTAAAAGAACACATAGAGGGTACATAAAAAGCCATATACCCCTCGTGATGCTTCTACAACTTATATTATCTATGTGGTGATTATGTCGATAAGCATAATGGGCCGGATTTACACAGCCTGTTCATGTCTTACACACGTGTAACTACTAGTTCATAAAAATAAACTCGAATGTAAATGCACATTGAGTTTATAGGCCCGGCGCCATTTTCCATTAGCAAATACGGAGCCGTTCCGAGCAATTTTGCTCGGAACGGATATGTGGTCGAAATAGCGAATTGTGGTCGAAATAGCGATTGACACCACCTTTTCCCACCCTAATCGTGTAGTGTGATCTTTTTCGGGCATATGCAGACTAAGAAATACTTACTTTGAAACGATCTTCACTTTGAATTAAAGGAAAAACGACCGACTGTATGACTTGGGTTTAAAACGCGCGGTGCATTATGGGAGGAAAATGAAACTCCCAGGTCTATAAACTCAATGTGCATTTACATTCGAGTTTATTTTTATGAACTAGTGTAACTACATGCATTTACAATGTTTAAACACACGTGTAACTACATGCATTTACAATGCTTAAACACCTGTTTATGTCGATAAGCATAATGGGCCGGATTTACATAGCCTGTTTATGTCTTACACACGTGTAACTACATGCATTTACAATGCTTAAACACCTGCGTTTTAAAAAATCATGTTTCTAGAATTCAGACTATTAGTATTAGTATTTTATAAATTATATATTGGCCACAAAATACCTTACATGTAGCAAGCCTTTTAATCGTAAAGAGCGGGAAACAGTGACGTCACCAACTACAGTCAAAGCGGTGACCTATCACTATCCGTAAGAGGAACGGCATGGTTGCGAAATCTCTCTACCACCGAGGTATGTAATATCACATTTATGTCATGGTTACATCACGAGTACGTAATTACCTGCCATCTGATGACGTTGTACATGACGTAGGTGTTTCACAGTCAGTTCCAAGATGTCTGCCTTTTCCAGTTTGGAGTACTGGGCGTTCTGTAGGAGGAAATACATCATCATCATAACTATGCACAGGTAAACACCGCAAGGTCACTCCTAGCCAAAAATGTCTGGGGTATGGGGTGGAGTGGGGTGAGGTGAGGTGGGTATTAAAACAAGTATCAAAACAGTAATAATCGGGTGTTTTTTCAGGTAGACCTAAAGGACACCTTTTAACAAAAAAGACAGACAGACAAACAGACAGAGAAAGAGACACACACAGACAGACTGACAGACAGACACACAGAGAGAGAGAGAGAGAGAGAGAGAGAGAGAGAGAGAGAGAGAGAGAGAGAGAGAGAGAGAGAGAGAGAGAGAGAGAGAGAGAGAGAGAGAGAGAGAGAGAGAATTATTTGATTAAATTATTATTTGGAACAAGTCTAAACTATTTCAATACAAGAAAACAAAATGACTATCGTATTAAACATAGATAGCGAAGTAAAAAAAAAAAAATCTTATTAAAAATTGATAGTCAATTCATTGGGGGTGTGGGGAGGAGATATAACATGAAAATATGTTTATTGTTTTGAAAATCGATAGCCAATTCATTAAATGACAACATGATTATTACAAATCGTATCTCTGTACAGGACAACGGATAATCAGATTTAGTTTTTGTCTTAACAAGAAACAAAGATGTACCCCCACTACGGTTTGAATAAACCTTTAAGTGAACAGGCTGGTCACGTATACACAATGATGTAAACAAACCCTTAACATATGGGACACGTGTATATAACACTGGCTGTGTAGCTAATGAATATTCATGAGGCCAACGTACATCTTTTTTCATCGCTTGAAGCACGAGCGTCTTCAGCTGGGACAGACACGTGTTGATTCGTGCGCGTCGCCGCTTCTCCATCAAGGGCTTGTTACTCTGGAAAATAAAACACGTCACTGTCACGTGATTATGGCGTTAAAACAATTATGACGTCATTGTAACGAAGTATTGAATATTGCATATATCCCAGGAATATTGGCATTAACTATAAAATGCTAAATGAAAAAGAAAATATCAACAAAATAAGAGGGGGGGGGGGGGGGGGGGCATATCATTACGCAATAACAACCCCAAGACATTATATTAGTTTTAATGAAGTAAATAACATATTAAACATATCAACTGATCCAACAATCATTGGCATTTTAATTAGAAGAAAGAAAAGGAATTTAACTTCATCAAATACCCGGTAATGAAAATCTAATGTACACCACGAACAACTCCGGGGGGACATGTCTCGACTCCTCTCCCTAGAAACTTTGCGCATCATAGTCTAGACACGCCTCCACCCTCCTGCACATATCCCTGCACACGCGTCTGGACTACTCCCCCCCCCCCCGTCACAATCAGTGCCCCACGACTTGTATATATATGACCCAGGTATGTGCTGTCCTGTCTGTGGAAAGCGCATTTAAAAATGCCTTGCTGTTAATGGAAGAATGTAGCAGTTTGTCTCCATGACTACGTATCAAAACTTACCAAATGCTTGACACCCAATAGCCGGTGATTAGTAAAACAATGTGATCTAGTGGTGCCGTTAAGCAAGAAAAACTAACTCATTTAAAATTAAATCATAAAATAACAGAAAAGGAATGAAATAAAATATAAAACAACCAAACAAAAATAAATAAGTAAACAAAACAAACAAACAAAATAAATAAATAAATACAATTTAATAAATGATGTTTTCTATATTACTTAACGTTTTTTTGTTTGTTTGTTTGTTTATTTGTTTTCCAAACTGATTTTTCACACGCAACCCCCACCCGGATGGTTCTTCCCGAAGGTGTTATGTCATAAACGTCGCAGCTCTAGCAGTATGTTTATTGGACGAGTGTCCGGAGGCTGGTGGTAACTAAAGTAAGCTAATAAAAGTGGCAGGTCTCATCTGGCGCGGACAATCAGTTAATTGACGTGACTACGAGAATAGATCACACAGGAAAACAGATCACACAGGAAACTGTCATACCTCACACACAGCCATTCAAATAAACCACACGTGCTTATAATATACCAAATAAATCACACGTGCATGTAGTATATCAAATAAATGACACATATGTATAATATAGCATATAAATCACACGTGCATGTAATATATCAAATAAATCACACGTGCATGCAATATATCAAATAAATCACACGTGCATGTAATATATCAAATAAATCACACGTGCATGTAATATATCAAATAAATCACACGTGCATGCAATATATCAAATAAATCACACGCGCATGCAATATATCAAATAAATCACACGTGCATGCAATATATCAAATAAATCACACGTGCATGGAATATATCAAATAAATCACACGTGCATGTAATATATCAAATAAATCACACGTGCATGTCATAATAATATATGCAACGACTCGAACGACTGGCATACACACACCGCCATACATCAATATATAACTGGTGGTTCCGTGATAAATGTGCATATCAATAACAGCCAGACATAGAGGCACAGATAGTTGGAAGGTAGGTCCAGTCATGGTAGGTACTGAAGGGGATAGGGTAGTTTGTGGGTAATGTTTGTGGTAAGTATTGGATGAGTAAAGCGGTGGTGGTAGGTACTGAAGGGGATAGGGTAGTTTGTGGGTAATGTTTGTGGTAGGTATTGGATGGGTAAAGCGGTGGTGGTAGGTACTGAAGGGGATAGGGTAGTTTGTGGGGTGTTTGTGGGTATTGGATGAGTTGTGGTAGGTACTGAAGGGGATAGGGTAGTTTGTGTGGGTAATGTTTGGGTAGGTAAGTAAAGCGGTGGTGGTAGGTACTGAAGGGGATAGGGTAGTTTGTGGGTAATGTTTGTGGTAGGTATTGGATGGGTAAAGCGGTGGTGGTAGGTACTGAAGGGGATAGGGTAGTTTGTGGGTAATGTTTGTGGTAAGTATTGGATGGGTAAAGCGGTGGTGGTAGGTACTGAAGGGGATAGGGTAGTTTGTGGGTAATGTTTGTGGTAAGTATTGGATGGGTAAAGCGGTGGTGGTAGGTACTGAAGGGGATAGGGTAGTTTGTGGGTAATGTTTGTGGTAAGTATTGGATGGGTAAAGCGGTGGTGGTAGGTACTGAAGGGGATAGGGTAGTTTGTGGGTAATGTTTGTGGTAAGTATTGGATGGGTAAAGCGGTGGTGGTAGGTACTGAAGGGGATAGGGTAGTTTGTGGGTAATGTTTGTGGTAAGTATTGGATGGGTAAAGCGGTGGTGGTAGGTACTGGGGGGATAGGGTAGTTTGTGTGGTAATGTTTGGTGGTAAGTATTGGGGGTAAAGCAGTGGTGGTAGGTATTGGGATAGGGTAGTTTGTGGGTAATGTTTGTGGTAGGTATTGGATGGGTAAAGCGGTGGTGGTAGGTACTGGAGAGGGTAGGGGAGGTTGTGGGTAATGTTTGTGGTAGGTATTGGGAGGGGTAGGGCGGTGGTAGTAGGTATTGTAGGGGGTAGGGCAGTAGTGGTATGTATTGGAAGGGAGAGGGCAGTAGTGGTAGGTATTGGAGGGGGTAGGGCGGTGGTGGTAGGTATTGGAGGGGAGAGGGCAGTGGTAGTAGGTATTGTAGGGGGTAGGGCAGTAGTGGTATGTATTGGAAGGGAGAGGGCAGTAGTGGTAGGTATTGGAGGGGGTAGGGCGGTGGTGGTAGGTATTGGAGGGGAGAGGGCAGTGGTGGCAGGTATTGGGAGGGGTAGAGCGGTGGTGGTAGGTATTGGGGGGGTGGGGGGGGGGGGTAGGGCGGTGGCGGTAGGTATTGGAGGGGGTAGGGCGGTGGTGGCAAGGAAACGAATGCTACTTTCACGTCTCCTTTGAACATTGTTTGAATTAGTGGCTAATTAGCGTGAACGTTTTAAAGAAACAGATCTGCAGAGAGCTGTAATGTGTTAAGTCGAATTCTCTATGTCTATATGTCAGAATAATTATCAAATGTTTCACATCCAACATAAATCAAGATGCTCTAGTGGTGTCGTTAAACACAACAAATATAATTATATTATTATTACTTTCTTCTGAATGAATTCCGTCACACATGCTCAATATGATCAAAACTGATTGTTTCAGGTTAGATTTTCAAGGCAATTGAAATGAAAAACAAATATTCCAAATCACCTAAATTTAAAAATCTTGTATACCAGTAATTAAAACCCTACAGGTTAATATTTATTTACCTTTCTATAAGAAGATTTGCCATCGTCACATTTTCTGGGACTTGGAGACCTGGAGTCGCTTTCCGTCATTTTCCGATCTCAATTTGACAAATGAACAAACGAATCTACAGGTGGTTTTGTCTGTCGACACCAGCGCGAGCATAAGACTCGATTCCGTTTGTGGGCCCGTATAAAGTGCCAGACCTCTGTTCGTTGACATAGCTTTGAAAGGGTCGGGGGAAGCTTTTGTCCGCAACCTGTGTGAAGTAATGCAACATCTCTTTCCCACGGTCGCATGCCGAAACTTGCGGCCAATGAGAAAAGCCCTTCCTCGTGGGACCAGCCGCCTGTTGGCGATGGGGCTCTTCGATTGGCTGTCAGTTGTTGATGGTGACAGCACGGAGGCCAGGCCTTTGCCAGTGAATGTATCGGAGCGAGAGAGGTAAACACACGCACGTGCCACGCGTCGGCCCGGCACGCCGCTCCCCTGTGGGAAAACTCCGCCCCGTCATCGCTCCGTCGCAACTTTGATAACACAGGACACGCATTCTTCATAAGTCCGCCATACCTGAGATGTCACGTGACTTGTGCGCGAGCTTATCGAGCAGTTATCGCATTCCGGTGCTGTGGACCCATTGAGGCGGCGATCGTGCTGCGGGGAGGGCAGTTTATATGAGAAATGATGGAACACTTCACTGGGAAAATAATCAGACATTTTAAAAAGAAATTATCACATAAGGTGACTCACTGTAACTACCCGTTTGATTTGACTCAGTAACTATCTGTTTGATTTGACTCACAGTAACTACCTGTTTCATTTGACTCAGTAACTACCCGTTTGATTTGACTCACAGAACTACCTGTTTCATTTGACTCAGTAACTACCCGTTTGATTTGACTCACAGAACTACCTGTTTCATTTGACTCAGTAACTACCCATTTCATTTGACTCACTGTAACTACCTTTTTTATTTGACTTAGTAACTAGCCGTTTGATTTGATTCAGTAACTACCTGTTTGATTTGATTCAGTAACTACCCATTTGATTTGACTCACAGTAACTACCTGTTTCATTTGACTCAGTAACTACCCGTTTGATTTGACTCACTGTAACTACCTTTTTGATTTGACTTAGTAACTAGCCGTTTGATTTGATTCAGTAACTATCCGTTTCATTTGACTCGGTAACTACCTGTTTGATTTGATTCAGTAACTACTCATTTGATTTGACTCAGTAACTACCTTTTTGATTTGTCTCAGTAACTAGCCGTTTGATTTGTTTCAGTAATTATCTGTTTGATTTGATTCAGTAACTACCCATTTGATTTTACTCAGTAACTACCTTTTTGATTTGACTCAGTAACTACCTTTTTGATTTGACTCCGTAACTACCCGTTTGGTTTGATACAGTAACTACCCGTTTGATTTGACTCACAATAACTACCCGTTTGATTTGACTCAGTAACTACTTATTTGATTTGACTCATAGTAACTACTTGTTTTATTTGACTCACTGTAACTACCTGTTTGATTTGATTTACAATACCTATCCTATTTATTTGACTCACAGTAATTACCTGTTTTATTTGACATTGTAAATACCCGTTTTATTTGTCATTATATAAGACTGTACACGTACATAGCATCCAGCTGTTTGTCACTAAATAGGACTGTAGACTTACATAGCAGCGAGCTGTTTGTCACTATATAGGACTGTAGACATATATAGCATCCAGCTGTTTGTCACTATATAGGACTGTAGGCTTACGTAGCATCCAGCTGTTTGTCACTATATAGGACTGTAGGCTTACGTAGCATCCAGCTGTTTGTCACTATATAGGACTGTAGACTTACACAGCAGCGAGCTATTTATAACTAAATAGGACTGTAGACTTACATAACAGCGAGCTGTTTGTCACTATATAGGACTGTAGATTTATATAGCATCCAGCTGTTTGTCACTATATAGGACTGTAGACTTACGTAGCATACAGCTGTTTGTCACTATATAGGACTGTAGATTTATATAGCATCCAGCTGTTTGTCACTATATTGGACTGTAAATTACGTAGCATCCAGCTGTTTATCACTATATAGGACTGTAGACTTACATAGCTGCGAGTTGTTTATCAACATATAGGACTGTATACTTAATAGCAATCAGGAGCCTGTTTCACTAAACATCGTAAATTTACATTTACGTGTAACACTTACACCTGTCATACGTCTACGTCTACGTCTACGTTTACTCCATTTCACGAAGCCGGTCGTAGAAATACTACTAACTTACTTTGCACGTAAATCTACGTCTGTTTTCTTTTGCAACTCATTTAGCAGAAATTTGACATCTAAAGCCGATTATTAATAAATCAATGTGCTCTAGTACAGTCATTAAACAAAACAAACTTATAACTTTTAAAAGAAAGAACGAATAAACTTGATAAAGTTTGGAAACCACCGTTTCCGGTATACCAGCACACTGATGACATTAAATGTGGAAGGTCTTGATAAAGTTTGGAAACCACCGTTTCCGGTATACCAGCACACTGATGACATTAAATGTGGAAGGTCTTGATAAAGTTTGGAAACCACCGTTTCCGATATACCAGCACACTGATGACATTAAATGTGGAAGGTCTTGATTAAGTTTGGAAACCACCGTTTCCGGTATACCAGCACACTGATGACATTAAATGTGGAAGGTCTTGATAAAGTTTGGAAACCACCGTTTCCGGTATACCAGCACACTGATGACATTAAATGTGGAAGGTCTTGATAAAGTTTGGAAACCACCGTTTCCGATATACCAGCACACTGATGACATTAAATGTGGAAGGTCTTGATAAAGTTTGGAAACCACCGTTTCCGATATACCAGCACACTGATGACATTAAATGTGGAAGGTCTTGCATCTAAAATAGGTCATTCAGACTTTATAAACTATGTTTATAATGTTCATATTGTTATTTGAACCGAAACATTTATCGACAGCACTTTTGACCTATCAGATATTTTCACATCATTTATGAAAATCAACGCACCTGCAAAAAAATTAACTGGTACTACAAAAGGGAGATAGTGAGGTGGTGTTTTGATATTAGTTCATGAATCAATTTTAGAATATGTCATCAAAATTGACATCACAGGTTTTTGTTTTAATAGTAATACTATTGTTCTTAAAATAGATAAAACTATTTTACAAAGTGTTAATAATGTGATATTAATAGGTACTTATATTCCACCTAAATATTCTCTTGCATATAATAATGGAAATAGTGGGGTTGAGGATTTGGAATATTTATTATTGTCTCTACATGAAAAATATTTTGATCATATATTTGTAATATGTGGAGATTTAAATTGCAGAACAGCAGATCCGCAATCTAAATGTGCAGAAGTGTCTGATTATGCTGAGGTATATTGTATAGATGATGATGGGAGTGAATCACACAATGGCTGCCATGACAGAAAGTCAGATGCTAAGATATGTAATGATTTCGGCCATGAATTACTTGAAATGTGTAGCAACTTTGATCTTTTAATTTTAAATGGCCTGAACATGTTTGATGGCTCATACACATATATTTCTCAACAGGGTTGTAGTGTGATTGTCTACTTTCTGATATCATCTATGCATATTTCTATTTGCTCTTCACTACATGTATCATGTCAAATATGGTCCAAACATTTACCAGTTGAAATGATGTTGTATGGCACTCCTAAATACCTAGATTGTTCTGATAATGAACAGAAAAGGTGTTATGAAAAAATTATATGGGATGATTCTAAGCTAAGTGATTTTCAAAAGAATCTGAAAAATCATGATACACACGATGATTTTGTTAAGGCCTTACGATATATAGAATGTGCTAAGTTTGATGATGTATGGGAAAGTTTTAATAATTGGCTTAAAAATGTGCATCATGTATGTATAAAACCGTCACTGATAGGGAGAAGAAGTTTGTTCCCATACATGCTTGGTTTGATAAAGAGTGTTACAAAATGCGAAAGGAAACTAACTACTTTCTACGTAAATTTAAGAGATCAAAGTCAGTTGAAAATAAATTAATTTATTTAGGGATGCGAAGAGACTATACGAAACATATTTGATAGCTTTGATTTCTAAAGGGCATATATCCACAGGTTTGGGCGACATCGGTGATCATCCCTCTGCATAAAAAGGGAGATGTAAATAACCCAGATAATTATCGTGGTTGCTCTTTAGTGTCTGTTATGAGTAAAATATATACACACATTATAAATAAATGTTTAACTCACTGGGCTGAAAGTACAGGAACACTTTTAGAAGAACAAGCAGGATTCAGAGCTAATTACTCAACAATTGACCATATGTTTACTCTATATGGCTTAATCCAAAAGAGATTGCTATTAGGTACTAAGTTGTATGTGGTTTTTATTGATTTCAAGAAGGCTTTTGACTTGTGGAATATTTTAAGAACTATTGGAATTCATGGTAAGACAATGGATATGTTGAAAGCTATGTATGCATCTGTTAAGGCATGTGTGAGATATAATTCACATGAGTTTACAGATTACTTTGAATGTCCCTTAGGTATAAAACAGGGGTATAAAATAAGCCCCCTGCTTTTTTCTTTTTTTTATAAATGAATTGGCAAATGAAGTAATAGAGGGTGGTAAATATGGTGTACAAATTCTACCTAACTTAAATCAGTTATTTTTGCTCCTTTTTGCAGATGATATAGTTTTGTTATCAATTACCCCTGGTGGACTGCAAACGCAAATTAATAATTTGAAGAAATCTGCTGATAGACTTTGTCTGACTGTGAATTTAGATAAGACTAATATTGTTGTTTTTAGAAATGGTAGGTACCTTTCTGCTAGAGAAAAATGGAAATATGGAAACCTTGAAATCAAAGTTGTAAATAGTTATAAATACCTTGGTATGAATTTCACTACGAAACTTAGTAGACATTTGGCATTACAACATACTCTGTTAAAAGCAAAAGGAGCTTTATTCAAATTATAAGATCATTATATAAATTGGGTTCATTTAATAGTAAAATATTTTTAAACTGTTTGACTGTCAAGTTATGCCTATGTTAACATACTCATCAGAAGTATGGGGCCTTTCCAGTCTTCGTGAAATTGAAAAGGTACATTTATTTGCATGTAAACGTTTTTTATGTGTTCCCTCACAAACCCCAAATCTAATGGTGTATTCTGAGACTGGTCGTTATCCCCTTTACATTATAACCATTACCAAAGCTGTTAAATATTGGACACGTCTATACAGCTACCTTCATCTAGGCTATGTAAACAAACATACATAATGATTTATAATTTTTGTTGCAAAGGTAAAAATAATTGGGCAAGTCAGTTGGAAAATATTTTATGCCGTAGTGGCTTTGGCTATGCCTGGCTATTTCAAGGAATTGGTAATGTTAAAATATTTATAAAAACTTTAAAATTTTGACTAACAGACGTATATTTACAAGAATGGTTAACAGATATAAATAGTAGCGACAGATATGAAATATATAGATCTTTTAAATCAACTATACTTTTAGAAAAACATTTGGATTGGAATAAACATAATTTTAGAAATGCACTCACAAGATTTAGATTAGGCTATACAATTATTAACACTCATAGAAATAGATACAGACATGACTTGCCCAAACAGTGTCACTATTGTGATGACACATTGGAAGATGAATTCCATGTTTTCTTTATATGTCCATTATATAGGGATTTAAGAATAAAATATCTGTCTCCAAAATACAGGTGTCATCACAATAGATTAAAAATGATAATTTTATTAAATACAAAATGTCATACACAGAAATGGAATTTAAGTAAATTTATCTGTGAAGCACTTACAATTCGGGAAGTATTCTGTAATAGTTAATTCAAGTCATTTGGTTAGTATGCATAGATATTATGATTGATCTTCATATTTCATATGTGTGTGTTGATGTCTGCGCTACTCTTCTTGTAACAGGGTGGTCAACCGTAACAATGAAATAAATAAATAAAAAAAAAAAAATAAAAAAACACATGGTTGTACTGTACCAAATAAAATCCTATAGGCGACAATGACCTATGTAGTTTAAAAACACTATATTATGGGTCAGTTCCCTATATTTGCTTTGGAAGGGGGGCAGGGGCACTGATGGATCGGGTACAAACTCTATATCAGATTTTGGTTACAATGGTAAACATTAATGTGATTTTAAAAAAGGCTCACAAGTTGGGGGGGGGGGGGGCACGTACCCCCCGCCCCCCGCCACAGTTCCTACTGGCCTGATTTGAACAAGTCAATATGCACTTTTAAAAAAACAACATTTCAACATTTTCTTTTATGGTGATTTCAATTCGTGTTTTCCAACAAAGTAGTAGATATACCACAAAAATGGTCTGCATAAAAAAATTGTCATGTCTACCCCTTGGATCCGCAACTAAAATTTTCCATTGTCATGAACGTTTATTATTTGTGTAGGCAAAATGCAAGATGACGTTTGGGTGCAGCGGCGTAGCGTGGGGTACTAGCGCCCGGGGCAAGGCAAGTATTGCGCGCCCTAACCAGTGGACCGTTAGCACTCCCCGAGTCCCTTCCACCAATCCAGAATTTTGCGCCCAGGGCAACCGTCTCGGTGGCCCCGCCCACACTACGACACTGGGTGTATTTTGGGTGTTGTTGTTTTTTTTGTTTTCTTGTCTAGACAACTTGCACCCGTATCAAAATAATATAGTCAGTTGAGCAGTCATTTGTGTATGGATATATATTTAATTTCTAAATTGTAAAGAAAATATTATTAAGTTGAATTTGAAAAAAGATGAAAGTAAAATATTGTACAGTCCGTCAAATATGTTTTAAAATAATACGTTTGATAGCAGGGGCGGATCTAGACATTTGTAAAGGGGAGAGGGGTGTCACAGAATTGTAATAGGAGCAAGTTGAGTATGTGCAAGGCAAATGAGCCGAGGTCCGAAATATTCGTAATAAAAACAAGAAGAGACGCGTTTTCAGGACAGTTTACCACACCCCCATGTCCAGACTACGGTACGGCCCTGCATTTAATGGGAGCTGGTACAGGAAATAGGTACTGGGGGAAAATATCGTCTGTTTTTTTGCTGCATACATTTGCATACATAAAAAAATATGCAGACTCGTCTTAATAGAACGCTATCAGCCTATTTGAAAAAAAACTGAGTGGATTAAAAAAAAGAAAAAAGTTTTTGTTTAACGACACCACTAAAACACATTGATTTATTATTCATCGGCTATTCGATGTCAAACATTTGGTAATTCTGACAAGTAGTTGTTAAAGGAAACCCGCTACATTTGTTTCCTAATGCAGCAAGGGATCTTTTATATCCGCTTTCCCACAGACAGAAAAGCACATACCACGGCCTTTGACCGGCTGTGATGCACTGGTTTGGAACCAGAAGAAAAACAAATCAGTTGAATGGATCCACCGAGGTGGTTCGACCTTGTGACGCTGGCACCCCAAGCGAGCACTCAACCGACTGAGCTAAATCCCGCCCTGAGTGGATCAAATGACACAGGTAACAAAACTGACTATCACTGGATTAATAAAGGGAGTTAATTTGTTAAACACTTTACAAAAACGAAAAGTGTGACCATTTTATGAATTATCGAAGTGGATGTAGCAATTTACGTGTGCGACTAGTTGTGGTCGAGGTCACTCTTAGATTTACGTCTAACTTTACTCATAACTTACGTTTACACTTCTTTGTGAAATGCTCTTCAATCGTAGATTTACGTTTACGTGCAAAACGTAGCTTACGATGTTTAGTGAAATTAGCCCCAGCTGTTTGTTAACATATAGGACTATATACTTACATAGCACACACACACACAGACACACACACACACACACACACACAGACACACAGACACACACACACACACAGACACACACTCACACACAAACACGCACACACACACATACACACGCACACACACACAGTCACACACACACACACAGACACATACACGCACATACACACACGCACACGCACACACACACACAGACAGACACACACAGACACACACACACAAACACACACACACACAGACACACACACAGACACACGCACACACACACACACACAAACACACGCACGCACGCACGCACACACACACATATATTCACACACACACACACACACACACACACACACACACACACGCATGCGATTGCAAGCACACGCGAACATACACATTAACGATTACGTCACTGTTTTGACCCCAGTAAGGCAGGACACAAAATGGCGCCGGAACGAACGCCAAATCATTTCCTCAGACGATTGGTTCGCAGCAGACGATGACGCTAATCTTCCCGCGCTAATCCGCGCGCAGCCAATGTTATCTACGTAGTGACCCTGACCCGCGCTATCCTCGATCCGAAATGCACACTCTTATATCAGAGTTTAAAGGTATTCCGCTACCCGCTATCAACACGACCACTGTCTTAATATGCACCGTTAGGAAGGCTGCACGTGTCTGTGGCTGATAGAGAGTGTTCGTTTGCAGCACACATCAACAAACACAGACACAGAATGGTCGGCCAACTACCGGTCTCGCTGGGCTACTGGTTATGTCATTGGACCCGAGTTTGGTACGGGCCGCCGGGGCTCAAAAAATTCTCAGCCATGTACCGGCTCAGACACCCAACAGACGATGTGTGGTTCTTACAGTGTGTTTTCCGTTCCAGCCAGTGCTCCACGACTGGTATATCAAAGGCTATGTATGTGCTATTATGTCTGTTAGATGGTGCATATAAAAGATCCCTTGCCACTAATGGAAACATGTAGCGGGTTTCTAAAATAGTGTGTGTGTCTTAGATAGTGTGTGTGGAGATGTCTGTCTAGGATAGCCTATGTAGGGATGTCTGTCTAGGATAGTGTATGTAGGGATGTCTGTCTAGGATAGTGTATGTAGGGATGTCTGTCTAGGATAGCCTGTGTAGGGATATGTCTAGGATAGTGTATGTAGGAATGTCTGTATAGGATAGTCTGTGCTGGGTTGTATGTCTATGATAGTCTGTGCGGGGTTGTATGTCTATAATAGTCTGTGAGGTGATGTCTGTCTTGGATAGTCTCTTTAGGGATGTCTGTCTAGGATAGTGTGTCTATAGTTGTCTGTCTAGGGATGTATGTCTAGGATAGTCTGTGCAGTATAGTCTATATAAGGTTGTCTGTCTAGGATAGTCTGTGTAGAGCTGTCTGTCTAGGACAGTTTGTGTCGGAATGTCTGCCTATCATAGTATGTGTAGGGTTGTCTGTCTAAGATAGTCTGTACAGGGATATTTGTCTAGGATAGTCTGTGCAGGGTTGTCTGTCTAGGATAGTCATTGTAGGGATGTGTGTCTAAGATAGTCTGTGTAGGGATGTCTCTCTAGGATAGTCTATATAATGATGTCTCTCTAGGATAGTCTATATAATGATGTCTGTCTAGGATAGTCATTGTATAGATGTCTGTCTAGGATAGTCTGTGTAGGGATGTCTCTCTAGGATAGTCTATGTAATGATGTCTGTCTAGGATAGTCATTGTAGAGATGTCTCTCTAGGATAGTCTGTGTAGGGATGTCTGAATAGTATATGTAGGGATGTCTGTCTAGGATAGTCTGTGTAGGGATGTCCGTCTTGGATAGTCTGTATAGAGATGTCTGTCGAGGATAGTCTGTATAGAGATGTCTGTCTAGGATAGTCTGTATAGGTTTTTTAAAAGTTTGTTTTGTTTAACAAGACAGGGTGACTGAATCTGAATCAGATATAAGCAGGGCACTAACTACAAATAACTGAATGAATCAGAATACTGTACACACGTTCAGCGAAAGACGGCTGGCTGAACGGAGGCCTGCTCTGTCGATGTAACTGAATCAATCAGAATACTGTACACACCTTCAGCGAAAGACGGCGGCTAGCTGAACGGAGGCCTGCTAGGTCGATGTAACGCACTCGGTAGATGTCGCAATTTACATAAAACTGCCGAAAATAGGTCTGTCTGCGACGTGTGTATTGACGAATGGGGTTGAAACAGTGCGCGGAATTAACTAACTGACGTTGGCGTCACTCGCAGATGAACTCGGGATTAGCTGGCGACCTGCCCGCCACTTTCCAACCAGCACCGCTATCCCACCCGTATATTATATTTATCTCACCGCTATCCCACCCGTATATTATATATATCTCACCGCTAATCCCACCCGTATATTATATATATCTCACCGCTATCCCACCCGTACCCGGCATATTATATTTATCTCACCGCTATCCCACCCGTATATTATATTTATCTCACCGCTATCCCACCCGTATATTATATATATCTCACCGCTATCCCACTCGTATATTATATTTATCTCACCTCTATCCCACCCGTATATTATACATACACGTATATATATGTATATCTCACAACTATCGCACCCGTATATTATATATATATCTCACCACTATCCCACCCGTATATTATATATACATGTATATACATGTATATCTCACCACTATCGCGCCCGAATATATTTCACCTCTATCCCAAGCGTATATTATATATATCTCATCGCTATCCCACTCATATATTATATCTCTCTCTCACCGCTATCCCACCCGTATATTACATATACATGTATATATATATATATATATATATATATATATATATATATATATATATATATATGTATATCTTACCACTATCGCGCCAGTATATTATATATATATATATGCTCGAGATAACAGTGTTTAATTACATAAGAAAATTGCCGGGACCGGCACTGGACCTCGAGATATGTTGGGTACTCGAGCTTACAGAGGTCGAGATAACGATGTTTGACTGTATATATATATATATATATATATATATATATATATATATATATATTTCATCTCTATCCCACCCGTATATTATATATATCTAACCTCTATCCCACCCGTATATTATATATATCTCACCGCTATGTCACCCGTATGTGTAGAATAAATCAACAATATATGTTGTGGTGTTGATAAATACTATTCAACCTTCACCTTGTCCCATCTAAGAACGAGTGGTGTATTTCTTTCAGTGGGGAAGTAGTTATAAAATTCATTGCTGCTAAAGAGCAGGAGTAACTTATGTGGAGCAGCCGGTTTCTCATTTTGTAGACCAAAGAGAGGGATATTTGTTTTTTTAAGAACATTTTAGACCAGGGCTATCTCGGTGTATATATACACACATATACATACATACATACATACGTACATACATACATACATACATACGTACGTACATGAATACATACATACACGCACACACACAGACATACATACACACATACACACACACACACACACATATATATATGTATGTATGTATGTATTGATGTATGTATGTATGTATATAGGTAGGTAGGTAGGTAGGTAGACAGGCAGACAGATAGATAGATATATGTATATACAGTCGAGCACCGTTGTCTCGATATCGTGGGGACCATATAAAAATATCGAGTTTACGACATATCGACTTCAAAGTTTAGTCAGATATGTTAAAAAATATTAAAAAAAAAAAAAAAGTCATGTTTTTATCGAATCACATTTTAAAATTTAATTTTACCCAATGAGTTATGTAGTAAAGAATAACTTACGTAATCAGCCAACCAATCAATATTACCGCCGAGTACTTGCTGAACAAAGTTAATAATCTTTTATAATTTCTACCAATTGTGGAATTAAAGTAACTTTGGATTTTATCACAATCTGATGTGTTTTAACAAACATGAATTTAGAAGAAAGGTTTAATAACAAAATAGATTACATGTACGATCTCATCAAGTCTAGTATTAGTGTCTGTAGCGCTAAAATGTGTAATTCTCCAAAATCATCGACAGCTGTGGTCACTGACGGCAGGATACGATCGACGCCTCGTCAAATGTCGTGACTATCTCTAGACCAATGTCCGATACAACAGGTACACAGACAGCTCTTCTGACAATGCTGTCGTCTGGCGTCGTCTGACATGGGAACATAGGTGATAGGTTGTCGCTTGGCATGGGAACATAGGTGATAGGTTGTCGTCTGGCATGGGAACATAGGTGATAGGTTGTCGTCTGACATGGGAACATAGGTGATAGGTTGTCGTCTGACATGGGAACATAGGTGATAGGCTGTCGTCTGACATGGGAACATAGGTGATAGGTTGTCGTCTGACATGGGAACATAGGTGATAGGTTGTCGTCTGACATGGGAACATAGGTGATAGGTTGTCGTCTGACATGGGAACATAGGTGATAGGCTGTCGTCTGACATGGGAACATAGGTGATAGGTTGTCGTCTGACATGGGAACATAGGTGATAGGTTGTCGTCTGACATGGGAACATAGGTGATTGGCTGTCGTCTGACATGGGAACATAGGTGATAGGCTGTCGTCTGGCATGGGAACATAGGTGATAGGCTGTCGTCTGACATGGAAACATAGGTGATAGGCTGTCGTCTGGCATGGGAACATAGGTGATAGGCTGTCGTCTGACATGGAAACATAGGTGATAGGCTGTCGTCTGGCATGGAAACATAGGTGATAGGCTGTCGTCTGGCATGGGAACATAGGTGATAGGCTGTCGTCTGGCATGGGATAGGTGATAGGCTGTCGTCTGGCATGGGATCATAGGTGATAGGCTGTCGTTTGCATATGCATATTTCAGCCAAATTACACCGTTGGTTACTAGCTATAGGGTGACAATATAACACAGTGTTCATGGTCACTTCCGTACTGCGACTCTCGTACTGAGTTCTCTAATAAAGCCAGCATAGCGGGGCAGTGGTGTTAGTGACGAAACGGCGAGATCGCTGCCTTCTTTGTTAATCAACCTATCAAGACACATTCACCCTCCTTTTCAAGTCTTCCATTTCTCACAGCCTCAATATGCATATTATTATTTTATTCACCCTCCCCACACTTCTTTTACCTCAATCATACGGTAGGTTTAGTATTACCATACTTTTAATCTTTGACCAGTAGTTTGTTCTGCAGTTATTACCTCAATCATATGGTAGGTTTAGTGTCACCATACTTTTAATCTTTGACCAGTAGTTTGTTCTGCAGTTTTTACCTCAATCATATGGTAGGTTTAGTGTTACCATACTTTTATTCTTTGACCAGTAGTTTGTTCTGCAGTTTTTACCTCAATCATTTGGTAGGTTTAGTGTTACCATACTTTTAATCTTTGACCAGTAGTTTGTTCTGCAGTTTGTACCTCAATCATTTGGTAGGTTTAGTGTTACCATACTTTTAATCTTTGACCAGTAGTTTGTTCTGCAGTTTTTACCTCAATCATTTGGTAGGTTTAGTGTTACCATACTTTTAATCTTTGACCAGTAGTTTGTTCTGCAGTTTGTACCTCAATCAATCATTTGGTAGGTTTAGTGTTACCATACTTTTAATCTTTGACCAGTAGTTTGTTCTGCAGTTTTTACCTCAATCATTTGGTAGGTTTAGTGTTACCATACTTTTAATCTTTGACCAGTAGTTTGTTCTGCAGTTTTTAGCTCAATCATTTGGTAGGTTTAGTGTTACCATACTTTTAATCTTTGACCAGTAGTTTGTTCTGCAGTTTCTACCTCAATCATATGGTAGGTTTAGTGTTACCATACTTTTAATCTTTGACCAGTAGTTTGTTCTGCAGTTTTTAGCTGAGCTTTACTCACTCCTCGATGTTTTATCTTACGTTACTTTTCTTATATAGACTTCAGTATATTATTTATTATTTTAGTTACAGCTTTAACTCTAGTTTTTGCTAGTGGTTTTATGTGCGTATTTTAGTTTTTGTCGACAGATTTCCCTGATGAAGCCTGAACAGGCGGACATTTGAATTACAGGATAAACGAAGTGACTGGTTACTCTCTGACGATATGGGTTTTACCCTGCTCAGATCGAATGGCGAATGAATACCTTCGCAATTGTAACATTCGCAGGATAAAGCCGATATCTTAAGACAGTAATCAGTTATTCTCTATGTATTAAAACATTTAGAAGGGTTCGGGATACGTCCCCAAGGGAAATTTTGAAAACTTGTTCTAAAATACAATTACTGCTTTTTACAAGTAAAATTCATCTCCGTAAATGCCAATATTTGAAGTATGTAAAGCTAACATATACTTTATATTAATGTTAGCAAGATGTCGAGGTCCAAAATGACATTTCCTGCTTTCTACAGGTAAAGGTAATCATGGTAAAGTTTGTTAAATGGAAGTCCGGTGCGGTACAATACTTCAAATGTTCATGAAGAAAACGGATGAAACGAAGATGAAGGCAGCAACTTCCTAACAAAATGGTGAACCATTTCTTACCATTGGCGGGTTGAACTGGCTAGAACGAGAAATAGTCCAATGGGCCCACTTACGGAGATCGACCCTAGACCGACCGCGCAACAGCTGAGCGCTTTACTACTAGGCTACGTCTGGCTCCTGTTTTGTATGTAGACCATTCTTCCCCACAAATTGCCAGACAGCAGATCACTACAACAGTACCCGAGGTGCGTGTGCAGGGGGAGGGTTTAGGGGGTTCAAACCCCTTCCTGCTCAAGCACATTTTCGTTTTTCCTTTTAATATATTTTCCGAGGGAGCATAATTCGATCCCCCTGTAAATGTCGCTCACAACAGTCTAGACGCCCTCCTGCTAGCATTCCTACACCCAACTATAACTTGTTTCTAGGGGGTGAAAGGGGGGGTGGTGTGTGTGTGAACGGACACGGGCAAAGAAATAAAAAAATTGTTTTGTTTAATGACACCACTAGAGCACATTGATTAATTTATTAATCAGTCGACTGAGCTAAATCCCGCCCCGAGACAGGGGCAAACACGAACAGATATACATATGACCAGCCAGCCAGTCAGTCAGCCAGTCAGTCAGCGAACCAGCCAGTCAGTCAGCTAGTCAGTCAGCCAGTCAGTCAGCGAACCAGCCAGTCAGTCAGCCAGTCAGCTAGTCAGTCAGCGAACCAGCCAGTCAGTCAGTCAGCGAACCAGCCAGTCAGTCAGCCAATCAGCCAGTCAGTCAGTCAGCCAATGAGACAGACAGACAAATATACAATCAGACAGACAGCCAGCCAGCCAGACAGCCACCCAGACAGACAGACAGACAGCCAGTCATCCAGACAGACAAACATACAATCAGACAGCCACCCAGACAACCAGACAGACAGCCAGCCAGTCAGCCAGCCATCCAGCCAATCAGACAGACAAACATACAATCAGTCAGCCAGCCAGCCAGCCAGTCAGACAGACAGACAAACATACAATCAGACAGCCAACCAGCCAGACAGACAGCCACCCAGCCAACCAGACAGACAGACAGACAGTCAGCCAACCAGCCAGACAGACAGAGAGAGACAGACAGAAAATCAGATAGGTAGCCAGACACAGCCAGACAACAGAAGTAATTTTCAGACGAAGAAGCAACTGCCGTAATAAAATGTTTATTATATCCCGGTATTTCGTACGTAACGAGTTGTTTGTTTGTATGCGGCCATTGTTCGACAATGTGGACGGTCGAGGTAAATGACCAACACGGCAAATACTGGCGACAGTTTCCACTTGCCTCGCTCTCTACATGCTATAAACTGTGGCGCGTGACACTAATCACGGCGATAACACTAACGATAATCAGGTGGGGTAAGTACACGTCGGCGACCAGTCACGGTTGTTACGCCGCGATCAGGCCCCACCAAGCGATAAACCCAAACTGACATTTATTGCCGGGCACGGACTGAATAAATATTGATCACTAATTAACACGGACCTCGGGACGGTTAAATTGACGATGAAAATGTCTGAAACCACAGCGAATCTTTTAAGTATTATTCAAGTGGGTTTTTTTCCCGTGAAGATAAGTGCTGAGGTGTGCCCCCTACCCCAGTTAAAGTTTGAAGCAAGAACCCTTGCTGCTAATGTAAACATGTAGCGGGTTGCCTCTGAGACTGTATATCAGACTTATTAAATGTTTGATATCCTATAGCCTATGACTTAAAGCAATGTTCTCGACGATATAAAACCTTGCCCTTATCACAATACAACTAGACCGAACAGCTAGGCATAGGGGTATATCAGATTTATTAAATGTTTGATATCCAATAGCCTATGATGTAAAGCAATGTTCTCGACGATGTAAAACCTTGCCCTTATCACAATACAACTAGACCGAACAGCTAGGCATAGGGGTATATCAGACTTATTAAATGTTTGATATCCAATAGCCTACGATATAAAACCTTGCCCTTATCACACTACAACTAGACCGAACAGCTAGGCATAGGGGTATATCGGACTTATTAAATGTTTGATATCCAATAGCCTACGATATAAAACCTTGCCCTTATCACAATACAACTAGACCGAACAGCTAGGCATAGGGGTATATCAGACTTATTAAATGTTTGATATCCAATAGCCTACGATGTAAAACCTTGCCCTTATCACAATACAACTAGACCGAACAGCTAGGCATAGGGGTATATCAGATTTATTAAATGTTTGATATCCAATAGCCTACGATGTAAAACCTTGCCCTTATCACAATACAACTAGACCGAACAGCTAGGCATAGGGGTATATCAGACTTATTAAATGTTTGATATCCAATAGCCTACGATATAAAACCTTGCCCTTATCACAATACAACTAGACCGAACAGCTAGGCATAGGGGTATATCAGACTTATTAAATGTTTGATATCCAATAGCCTACGATATAAAACCTTGCCCTTATCACAATCCAACTAGACCGAACAGCTAGGCATAGGGGTATATCAGACTTATTAAATGTTTGATATCCAATAGCCTACGATATAAAACCTTGCCCTTATCACAATACAACTAGACCGAACAGCTAGGCATAGGGGTATATCAGACTTATTAAATGTTTGATATCCAATAGCCTACGATATAAAACCTTGCCCTTACCACAATACAACTTGACCGAACAGCTAGACATAGGGGTATATCAGACTTATTAAATGTTTGATATCCAATAGCCTACGATATAAAACCTTGCCCTTATCACAATACAACTTGACCGAACAGCTAGGGTTAGGGGCTGGGGGTTGTCGTGTGGTTCACTGGTGGCCGCTCCACTTCCACAGTAATCAATAATACATTCTTTTCGGCAGAAGAAGAAGTTTGTTTTGTTTAACGACACCACTAGAGCACACTGGAATTAATTATGATCAGCTATTGGATGTCAAACATTTGGTAATTCTGACACGTAGTCATCAGAGGAATATTTTTGTCTAATACAGCAAAGGATCTTTTATATGCACTTTCCTACAGACAGGAAAACACACAAACCACAGCCTTTGACCAGTTGTGGTGTACTGGTTGGAATGAGAAAAAACCCAATCAGTTGAATGTATCCACCGAGATAATTCGATTATGCGACACAAGCACCTCAAGTAAATACCGCCCCCTCTCGAATAGTGAGAGGTTAACGAATGTATATACATGTATATTTTTCTGGGGGGTGGCGGTGGGGTGGATGTTGGTGATGTATTACTGTTTCGCAGAACGGTTGACATACATTATATGTATTACTGTGTTTCGCAGAACGGTTGACATACATTATATGTAGTACTGTGTTTCGCAGAACGGTTGACATACATTATATGTATTACTGTGTTTCGCAGAACGGTTGACATATATTACATGTATTACTATGTTTCACAGAACGGTTGACATATATGTATTACTGTGTTTCGCAGAACGGTTGACATATATTATATGTATTACTGTGTTTCACAGAACGGTTGACATATATTATATGTATTACTGTGTTTCACAGAACGGTTGACATATATTATATGTATTACTGTGTTTCGCAGAACGGTTGACATATATTATATGTATTACTGTGTTTCGCAGAACGGTTGACATATATTATATGTATTACTGTGTTTCGCAGAACGGTTGACATATATACTGTGTTTACGGTTGATATATTATATGTATTACTGTGTTTCAGAACGGTTGACATATATTATATATATTACTGTGTTTCGCAGAACGGTTGACATATATTATATGTATTACTGTGTTTCGCAGAACGGTTGACATATATTATATGTATTACTGTGTTTCGCAGAACGGTTGACATATATTATATGTATTACTGTGTTTCGCAGAACGGTTGACATATATTATATGTATTACTGTGTTTCGCAGAACGGTTGACATATATTATATGTATTACTGTGTTTCGCAGAACGGTTGACATATATTATATGTATTACTGTGTTTCGCAGAACGGTTGACATATATATATGTATTATGTTTCGCAGAACGGTTGACATATATTATATGTATTACTGTGTTTCGCAGAACGGTTGACATATATTATATGTATTACTGTGTTTCGCAGAACGGTTGACATATATTATATGTATTACTGCGTTTCGCAGAACGGTTGACATATATTATATGTATTACTGCGTTTCGCAGAACGGTTGACATATATTATATGTATTACTGTGTTTCGCAGAACGGTTGACATATATTATATGTATTACTGTGTTTCGCAGAACGGTTGACATATATTATATGTATTACTATGTTTCGCAGAACGGTTGACATATATTATATGTATTACTGTGTTTCACAGAACGGTTGACATATATTATATGTATTACTGTGTTTCACAGAACGGTTGACATATATTATATGTATTACTATGTTTCACAGAACGGTTGACATATATTATATGTATTACTGTGTTTCGGAGAACGGTTGACATATATTATATGTATTACTGTGTTTCGCAGAACGGTTGACATATATTATATGTATTACTATGTTTCACAGAACGGTTGACATATATTATATGTATTACTGTGTTTCGCAGAACGGTTGACATATATTATATGTATTACTGTGTTTCACAGAACGGTTGACATATATTATATGTATTACTATGTTTCACAGAACGGTTCAGATATATTATATGTATTACTGTGTTTCGGAGAACGGTTGACATATATTATATGTATTACTGTGTTTCGCAGAACGGTTGACATATTATATGTATTACTATGTTTCGTAGAACGGTTGACATATATTATATGTATTACTGTGTTTCACAGAACGGTTGACATATATTATATGTATTACTGTGTTTCACAGAACGGTTGACATATATTATATGTATTACTGTGTTTCACAGAACGGTTGACATATTATATGTATTACTATGTTTCGTAGAACGGTTGACATATATTATATGTATTACTGTGTTTCGGAGAACGGTTGACATATATTATATGTATTACTGTGTTTCGGAGAATGGTTGACATATATTATATGTATTACTATGTTTCACAGAACGGTTCAGATATATTATATGTATTACTGTGTTTCGGAGAACGGTTGACATATATTATATGTATTACTGTGTTTCGCAGAACGGTTGACATATATTATATGTATTACTATGTTTCACAAAACGGTTGACATATATTATATGTATTACTGTGTTTCGCAGAACGGTTGACATATATTATATGTATTACTGTGTTTCACAGAACGGTTGACATATATTATATGTATTACTATGTTTCACAGAACGGTTCAGATATATTATATGTATTACTGTGTTTCGCAGAACGGTTGACATATATTATATGTATTACTGTGTTTCGGAGAACGGTTGACATATATTATATGTATTACTGTGTTTCACAGAACGGTTGACATATATTATATGTATTACTGTGTTTCACAGAACGGTTGACATATATTATATGTATTACTGTGTTTCGCAGAACGGTTGACATATATTATATGTATTACTGTGTTTCGCAGAACGGTTGACATATATTATATGTATTACTGTGTTTCGCAGAACGGTTGACATATATTATATGTATTACTGTGTTTCACAGAACGGTTGACATATATTATATGTATTACTGTGTTTCACAGAACGGTTGTATATGTTTACAGAACGGTTGACATGTATTCGCAGAACGGTTGACATATATTATATGTATTACTGTGTTTCGGAGAACGGTTGACATATATTATATGTATTACTGTGTTTCGGAGAACGGTTGACATATATTATATGTATTACTATGTTTCACAGAACGGTTGACATATTATATGTATTACTATGTTTCGCAGAACGGTTGACATATATTATATGTATTACTGTGTTTCGGAGAACGGTTGACATATATTATATGTATTACTGTGTTTCGGAGAACGGTTGACATATATTATATGTATTACTATGTTTCGCAGAACGGTTGACATATATTATATGTAGTACTGTGTTTCGGAGAACGGTTGACATATATTATATGTATTACTATGTTTCACAGAACGGTTGACATATTATATGTATTACTATGTTTCGCAGAACGGTTGACATATATTATATGTAGTACTGTGTTTCGGAGAACAGTTGACATATATTATATGTATTACTGTGTTTCGCAGAACGGTTGACATATATTATATGTATTACTATGTTTCACAGAACGGTTCAGATATATTATATGTATTACTGTGTTTCGGAGAACGGTTGACATATATTATATGTATTACTGCGTTTCGCAGAACGGTTGACATATATTATATGTAGTACTGTGTTTCGGAGAGCGGTTGACATATATTATATGTATTACTATGTTTCACAGAACGGTTGACATATATTATATGTATTACTGCGTTTCGCAGAACGGTTGACATATATTATATGTATTACTGCGTTTCGCAGAACGGTTGACATATATTATATGTATTACTGCGTTTCGCAGAACGGTTGACATATATTATATGTATTACTGTGTTTCACAGAACGGTTGACATATATTATATGTATTACTGTGTTTCACAGAACGGTTGACATATATTATATGTATTACTGTGTTTCACAGAACGGTTGACATATTATATGTATTACTATGTTTCGTAGAACGGTTGACATATATTATATGTATTACTGTGTTTCGGAGAACGGTTGACATATATTATATGTATTACTGTGTTTCGGAGAATGGTTGACATATATTATATGTATTACTATGTTTCACAGAACGGTTGACATATATTATATGTATTACTGTTTTTCACAGAACGGTTGACATATTATATGTATTACTATGTTTCGTAGAACGGTTGACATATATTATATGTATTACTGTGTTTCGGAGAACGGTTGACATATATTATATGTATTACTGTGTTTTGCAGAACGGTTGACATATATTATATGTATTACTATGTTTCACAAAACGGTTGACATATATTATATGTATTACTGTGTTTCGCAGAACGGTTGACATATATTATATGTATTACTGTGTTTCACAGAACGGTTGACATATATTATATGTATTACTATGTTTCACAGAACGGTTCAGATATATTATATGTATTACTGTGTTTCGGAGAACGGTTGACATATATTATATGTATTACTGCGTTTCGCAGAACGGTTGACATATATTATATGTATTACTGTGTTTCGGAGAGCGGTTGACATATATTATATGTATTACTATGTTTCACAGAACGGTTCAGATATATTATATGTATTACTGTGTTTCGCAGAACGGTTGACATATATTATATGTATTACTGTGTTTCGCAGAACGGTTGACATATATTATATGTATTACTGTGTTTCACAGAACGGTTGACATATATTATATGTATTACTGTGTTTCACAGAACGGTTGACATATATTATATGTATTACTGTGTTTCACAGAACGGTTGACATATTATATGTATTACTGTGTTTCGCAGAACGGTTGACATATATTATATGTATTACTGTGTTTCGGAGAACGGTTGACATATATTATATGTATTACTGTGTTTCGGAGAACGGTTGACATATATTATATGTATTACTATGTTTCACAGAACGGTTGACATATTATATGTATTACTATGTTTCGCAGAACGGTTGACATATATTATATGTATTACTGTGTTTCGGAGAACGGTTGACATATATTATATGTATTACTATGTTTCGCAGAACGGTTGACATATATTATATGTAGTACTGTGTTTCGGAGAACGGTTGACATATATTATATGTATTACTATGTTTCACAGAACGGTTGACATATTATATGTATTACTATGTTTCGCAGAACGGTTGACATATATTATATGTAGTACTGTGTTTCGGAGAACAGTTGACATATATTATATGTATTACTGTGTTTCGCAGAACGGTTGACATATATTATATGTATTACTATGTTTCACAGAACGTTTCAGATATATTATATGTATTACTGTGTTTCGGAGAACGGTTGACATATATTATATGTATTACTGCGTTTCGCAGAACGGTTGACATATATTATATGTAGTACTGTGTTTCGGAGAGCGGTTGACATATATTATATGTATTACTATGTTTCACAGAACGGTTCAGATATATTATATGTATTACTGTGTTTCGGAGAACGGTTGACATATATTATATGTATTACTGCGTTTCGCAGAACGGTTGACATATATTATATGTAGTACTGTGTTTCGGAGAGCGGTTGACATATATTATATGTATTACTATGTTTCACAGAACGGTTGAGATATATTATATGTATTACTGTGTTTCGCAGAACGGTTGACATATATTATATGTATTACTGTGTTTCGCAGAACGGTTGACATATATTATATGTATTACTGTGTTTCGCAGAACGGTTGACATATATTATATGTATTACTATGTTTCACAAAACGGTTGACATATATTATATGTATTACTGTGTTTCGTAGAGCGGTTGACATATATTATATGTATTACTGTGTTTCACAGAACGGTTGACATATATTATATGTATTACTGTGTTTCGCAGAACGGTTGACATATATTATATGTATTACTGTGTTTCGCAGAACGGTTGACATATATTATATGTATTACTGTGTTTCACAGAACGGTTGACATATATTATATGTATTACTATGTTTCACAGAACGGTTCAGATATATTATATGTATTACTGTGTTTCGGAGAACGGTTGACATATATTATATGTATTACTGTGTTTCGCAGAACGGTTGACATATATGTATTACTGTGTTTCGCAGAACGGTTGACATATATTACATGTATTACTGTGTTTCGCAGAACGGTTGACATATATTATATGTATTACTGTGTTTCGCAGAACGGTTGACATATATGTATTACTATGTTTCGCAGAACGGTTGACATATATTACATGGCGTTATGTTCTACTGGTTTCTTCTGTGCTTGGTCGTTCCAAGAATTTATCGCCTCCAACCTGAGAAAAATCCTAGCTACAGCCCTGGTGCTGCAATTACGGTTGGACCAACCCGGGAAAAGAATGTATAGGCAAAAGCAATGTTTTTGAGTCAGTTTGTCGTAATGTATGGTTGTTGTTTTTAAACCAAAGGATCGTCACATGCGTATATGTCGGTGAAGCTATATTATTATTATTATTATTTATTTCAACTTATTTTCTTGTTTATATCCAATTAAGGTTCAAGCACGCTGTCCTGGGTACACACATCAGCTATCTGGGTTGTCTGTTTTTAGTGGTTAATGGTTAGTGATAGAGAAGAGGATGTAGTGGTCTTACACCTGCCCAATGAGCCCGTAAGAACTCGCACTCGGTTGGAGCCGGTACCGGGCTGCGAACCTAGTGCCTACCAACATTATGTCCGATGGCTTAACCACGACACCACCGAGGCCAGTAGTTATAATAAATAGCGTTCAGTCGTACTAATTTGCTATTCAAAATATTTAAATAGTATTTTCAAGTATCTGGTGTTTTTAGGTCGTTGGGGAAAATGACTCAAAAGGAGAGGGATATTGCCTATTTTATATATTATTCAGAAGGAAATGTTACTTGGAAACTTATTAGACGAGATTATGGTACCACAATAGATACGGGATAACTAAATTAGACGAGATTATGGTACCACAGTAGATACGGGATATCTAAATTAGACGAGATTATGGCACCACAGTAGATACGGGATAACTAAATTAGACGAGATTATGGCACCACAGTAGATACGGGATAACTAAATTAGACGAGATTATGGCACCACAGTAGATACGGGATAACTAAATTAGACGAAATTATAGCACCACAATAGATATGGGATAACTAAATTGCGTGCGTCAAATTTAAGATTACCGCTCGTAACATGTATCGGGTTTAACAGTTTTTAAAAAAACAATTTAATTCAACTTCTTTTTTTTTTTCTTCTTGTTTTTTAAATATTTATTTTCTCCAGTCCATTCTGACCATGTAAAGGTTGGGGAGCCTTGAATTTATGGCCTTACATCAAAGTGATATAATTTATATACAAGTCCATTCTGACCATGTCAAGGTTGGGGAGCCTTGAATTCATGGCCTTACATCAAAGTGATATAATTTATATACAAGTCCATTCTGACCATGTCAAGGTTGGGGAGCCTTGAATTCATGGCCTTACATCAAAGTGATATAATTTATATACAAGTCCATTCTGACCATGTCCAGGTTGGGGAGCCTTGAATCCATGGCCTTACATCAAAGTGATATAATTTATATACAAGTCCATTCTGACCATGTCAAGGTTGGGGAGCCTTGAATTCATGGCCTTACATCAAAGTGATATAATTTATATACAAGTCCATTCTGACCATGTCAAGGTTGGGGAGCCTTGAATTCATGGCCTTACATCAAAGTGATATAATTTATATACAAGTCCATTCTGACCATGTCAAGGGTGGGGAGGCTTGAATCCATGGCCTTACATCAAAGTGATATAATTTATATACAAGTCCATTCTGACCATGTCAAGGTTGGGGAGCCTTGAATTCATGGCCTTACATCAAAGTGATATAATTTATATACAAGTCCATTCTGACCATGTCAAGGTTGGGGAGCCTTGAATTCATGGCCTTACATCAAAGTGATATAATTTATATACAAGTCCATTCTGACCATGTCAAGGTTGGGGAGCCTTGAATTCATGGCCTTACATCAAAGTGATATAATTTATATACAAGTCCATTCTGACCATGTCAAGGGTGGGGAGCCTTGAATCCATGGCCTTACATCAAAGTGATATAATTTATATACAAGTCCATTCTGACCATGTCAAGGTTGGGGAGCCTTGAATTCATGGCCTTATATCAAAGTGATATAATTTATATACAAGTCCATTCTGACCATGTCAAGATTGGGGAGCCTTGAATTCATGGCCTTACATCAAAGTGATATAATTTATATACAAGTCCATTCTGACCATGTCAAGGGTGGGGAGGCTTGAATCCATGGCCTTACATCAAAGTGATATAATTTATATACAAGTCCATTCTGACCATGTCAAGGTTGGGGAGCCTTGAATCCATGGCCTTACATCAAAGTGATATAATTTATATACAAGTCCATTCTGACCATGTCAAGGTTGGGAGCTTGAATTCATGGAGCCTTGAATTCATGGCCTTACATCAAAGTGATATAATTTATATACAAGTCCATTCTGACCATGTCAAGGTTGGGGAGCCTTGAATTCATGGCCTTACATCAAAGTGATATAATTTATATACAAGTCCATTCTGACCATGTCAAGGTTGGGAAGCCTTGAATCCATGGCCTTACATCAAAGTGATATAATTTATATACAAGTCCATTCTGACCATGTCAAGGGTGGGGAGGCTTGAATCCATGGCCTTACATCAAAGTGATATAATTTATATACAAGTCCATTCTGACCATGTCAAGGTTGGGGAGCCTTGAATTCATGGCCTTACATCAAAGTGATATAATTTATATACAAGTCCATTCTGACCATGTCAAGGCTGGGGAGCCTTGAATCCATGGCCTTACATCAAAGTGATATAATTTATATACAAGTCCATTCTGACCATGTCAAGGTTGGGGAGCCTTGAATTCATGGCCTTACATCAAAGTGATATAATTTATATACAAGTCCATTCTGACCATGTCAAGGTTGGGGAGCCTTGAATTCATGGCCTTACATCAAAGTGATATAATTTATATACAAGTCCATTCTGACCATGTCAAGGTTGGGGAGCCTTGAATCCATGGCCTTACATCAAAGTGATATAATTTATATACAAGTCCATTCTGACCATGTCAAGGTTGGGGAGCCTTGAATTCATGGCCTTACATCAAAGTGATATAATTTATATACAAGTCCATTCTGACCATGTCAAGGTTGGGGAGCCTTGAATCCATGGCCTTACATCAAAGTGATATAATTTATATACAAGTCCATTCTGACCATGTCAAGGCTGGGGAGCCTTGAATCCATGGCCTTACATCAAAGTGATATAATTTATATACAAGTCCATTCTGACCATGTCAAGGTTGGGGAGCCTTGAATTCATGGCCTTACATCAAAGTGATATAATTTATATACAAGTCCATTCTGACCATGTCAAGGTTGGGGAGCCTTGAATTCATGGACTTACATCAAAGTGATATAATTTATATACAAGTCCATTCTGACCATGTCAAGGTTGGGGAGCCTTGAATTCATGGCCTTACATCAAAGTGATATAATTTATATACAAGTCCATTCTGACCATGTCAAGGGTGGGGAGGCTTGAATCCATGGCCTTACATCAAAGTGATATAATTTATATACAAGTCCATTCTGACCATGTCAAGGTTGGGGAGCCTTGAATTCATGGCCTTACATCAAAGTGATATAATTTATATACAAGTCCATTCTGACCATGTCAAGGCTGGGGAGCCTTGAATCCATGGCCTTACATCAAAGTGATATAATTTATATACAAGTCCATTCTGACCATGTCAAGGTTGGGGAGCCTTGAATTCATGGCCTTACATCAAAGTGATATAATTTATATACAAGTCCATTCTGACCATGTCAAGGTTGGGGAGCCTTGAATTCATGGCCTTACATCAAAGTGATATAATTTATATACAAGTCCATTCTGACCATGTCAAGGTTGGGGAGCCTTGAATCCATGGCCTTACATCAAAGTGATATAATTTATATACAAGTCCATTCTGACCATGTCAAGGTTGGGGAGCCTTGAATTCATGGCCTTACATCAAAGTGATATAATTTATATACAAGTCCATTCTGACCATGTCAAGGTTGGGGAGCCTTGAATCCATGGCCTTACATCAAAGTGATATAATTTATATACAAGTCCATTCTGACCATGTCAAGGTTGGGGAGCCTTGAATCCATGGCCTTACATCAAAGTGATATAATTTATATACAAGTCCATTCTGACCATGTCAAGGTTGGGGAGCCTTGAATTCATGGCCTTACATCAAAGTGATATAATTTATATACAAGTCCATTCTGACCATGTCAAGGTTGGGGAGCCTTGAATTCATGGACTTACATCAAAGTGATATAATTTATATACAAGTCCATTCTGACCATGTCAAGGGTGGGGAGGCTTGAATCCATGGCCTTACATCAAAGTGATATAATTTATATACAAGTCCATTCTGACCATGTCAAGGGTGGGGAGCCTTGAATTCATGGCCTTACATCAAAGTGATATAATTTATATACAAGTCCATTCTGACCATGTCAAGGTTGGGGAGCCTTGAATTCATGGCCTTACATCAAAGTGATATAATTTATATACAAGTCCATTCTGACCATGTCAAGGTTGGGGAGCCTTGAATTCATGGCCTTACATCAAAGTGATATAATTTATATACAAGTCCATTCTGACCATGTCAAGGGTGGGGAACCTTGAATCCATGGCCTTACATCAAAGTGATATAATTTATATACAAGTCCATTCTGACCATGTCAAGGTTGGGGAGGCTTGAATTCATGGCCTTACATCAAAGTGATATAATTTATATACAAGTCCATTCTGACAATGTCAAGGTTGGGGAGCCTTGAATTCATGGCCTTACATCAAAGTGATATGATTTATATACAAGTACATATATCTAATTGGTGGTATAATAATGTTATACAGTCATACATAACAATTTGATACATAAACGCGTTTGTAATGTTTCTGTATGAATTAAAGATTAGCAAAAAACAAAACAAATTGCTATGACTCATAGAATGGAAAGGACTGGGAAATATAGGAGAAGAAGAAAGAAAATATAATGGTTAAAACACATAATAATAAATAAATAAATAAATAAATAAATACAAAAAACAAAAAACAAACAAACAAATAAACAAATAGAATAAATAAATAAATAAATACATGGGGGGATTTAAATCTATACTAGCGCGAAACGAAAAAGACCTGGAATTCGAAACAAGCTATTGCTAGGAAATAAGTTTCAACTAAAGAAACCGGCCTCGGTGGTGTAATGGTTATGCCAGCGGACATCTGGCTGGTAGGTACTGGGTTGGTATCCCACCTGAGGCAATGGGGGATTTGTCATGCCAGTACCGGCTCCAAGCCAGAGTGAGTGCACCGCTAGGCTCAATGGTAGGTGTAAAGCCACATACACCGAGTTTCACCCACCCAGAGTGAGTGCACCGCTAGGCTCAATGGTAGGTGTAAAGCCACATACACCGAGTTTACCCCACCCAGAGTGAGTGCACCGCTAGGCTCAATGGTAGGTGTAAAGCCACATACACCGAGTTTCCCCCACCCAGAGTGAGTGCACCGCTAGGCTCAATGGTAGGTGTAAAGCCACATACACTGAGTTTCACCCACCCAGAGTGAGTGCACCGCTAGGCTCAATGGTAGGTGTAAAGCCACATACACCGAGTTTCCCCCACCCAGAGTGAGTGCACCGCTAGGCTCAATGGTAGGTGTAAAGCCACATACACCGAGTTTCCCCCACCCAGAGTGAGTGCACCGCTAGGCTCAATGGTAGGTGTAAAGCCACATACACCGAGTTTCACCCACCCAGAATGAGTGCACCGCTAGGCTCAATGTATAGGTGTAAAGCCACATACACCGAGTTTCACCCACCCAGAGTGAGTACACCGCTAGGCTCAATGGTAGGTGTAAAGCCACATACACCGAGTTTCACCCACCCAGAGTGAGTGCACCGCTAGGCTCAATGGTAGGTGTAAAGCCACATACACCGAGTTTCACCCACCCAGAGTGAGTGCACCGCTAGGCTCAATGGTATGTGTAAAGCCACATACACCGAGTTTCACCCACCCAGAGTGAGTGCACCGCTAGGCTCAATGGTAGGTGTAAAGCCACATACACCGAGTTTCACCCACCCAGAGTGAGTGCACCGCTAGGCTCAATGGTAGGTGTAAAGCCACATACACTGAGTTTCACCCACCCAGAGTGAGTGCACCGCTAGGCTCCATGGTAGGTGTAAAGCCACATACACTGAGTTTCACCCACCCAGAGTGAGTGCACCGCTAGGCTCGATGGTAGGTGTAAAGCCACATACACCGAGTTTCACCCACCCAGAGTGAGTGCACCGCTAGGCTCAATGGTAGGTGTAAAGCCACATACACCGAGTTTCACCCACCCAGAGTGAGTGCACCGCTAGGCTCAATGGTAGGTGTAAAGCCACATACACTGAGTTTCATCCACCCAGAGTGAGTGCACCGCTAGGCTCAATGGTAGGTGTAAAGCCACATACACTGAGTTTCATCCACCCAGAGTGAGTGCACCGCTAGGCTCAATGGTAGGTGTAAAGCCACATACACTGAGTTTCACCCACTTCACTGGTGTGAGTATGGGTGTGTCTCACGAGTGTATGATGATTACCCGGCATGCACTGCAGGTTCTGTGTACCCCGGGCTCGGGTGATGCCAAGATAGCTCAACTGACAGCAAGCGTGGAGCACGACCCTGTCTTCGTAATTGCAATTTTTGTACAAAATCTTTCTATTTCAAACTTGTTTCGCAATACATTTTTAACTCCATAGATATTTAATATTTTTCTGTGCTTTCATACAATAGATATACTATTTAATGTTGATAATCAACCAATTTACAAAATTACTATTTTCGTTACTGATCATACCAAACATAACAATATCTTGACTAAAAATAATGTCAATTCCTGTTTCAGTCAATATCCATTCTAGTATTGATTCCCAAATGTGGTTAACCTTGTTACAGTCAAAGAAAAGATGTTGTAACGTTTCACACGACGTTTTGCAGAAGTCGCAAGCATTTGAATCCACGTAATGTATCATATGCAAAAATATATTAGTAGTTCAGATTCTGTGTACTATTCTATACTAAAACCATGGTAATGTTGTGTCTTTTACACATCGAAAAGGAATATCATAATACTTTTCCCATTTCTTTGTATCATACATGTATCCTTCATTTGCATATTTCATTTGTGCTTATGGAATGACAGTTTGTGAATTTAACATATCATACATATATTTACAACAGTTTTTGTCTTTTAATAAATGTTTTATCTTAAACGGAAAAACAGGATTTTTAAGACTTGTGAAAGTGTCATCGTTTATGTTTTCTAATTTGTTTATAAATGATTTAACAGCATTTGTTATTGATGCATATTACAAGAAATTTGTATTTATATGATATTTTGTTATAAACTGTTGGTATGTTAAAACATAACCTTGTTCGTTTAAAGGGACATTCCTGAGTTTGCTGCATTGTAAGATGTTTCCGACTAATAAAATATTTCTACGATCAAACTTACATATTAAATATATTTTCTTGTTTAGAATATCAGTGTCTGTATATTCAATGTGTTTCTGGTCGTCTTAGTATAAGAAGCCCAAACTGGATTTTGTCTTCAAATAATTTCGTACGTACGAAAACAAAAGGAAATAAAATGAAATTTAACCTAGTACAAATATTAGAACGATCAGAAACACGTTCAATATACAGCCACTAATATTTTATGCAAAAGAATATATTTGATATATAATTACAATGGTTAAAAAGTCTCTGTTAGACGATAACATCTTAAAAATTGTAGCAAACTCAGGAATGTCCCTTTAATAAATCATTAATAAATGTGATACCATTATTGATATAATATTTGTATATAAATGGTTTGTTACCTATACATATTTTGCTGTTATTCCAGATATTAATACTTAATATATCATCCCCACTTTGTGGGTTTTGAATTTTTTGTATATCTATCCAGTTGGACAGGGGTTCTCTCTAAAACCTATTGCGAATATGTTCTATTTTTCGTGTTAGGAAATAAATCACCTTGTTTAATTATCTTTTAACGATATGTTTGTAATTGACTTAAAATGATCCACTTTGAGTTATTTAAAAACATTCTTCGAATCCATGTACATTTCAATACTGTTATAAATGATTTGTGTTTATCAATTTAATACCACCCTTTGACGGAACATGCTCTTAATTTTGTTTTCGCCTGTGGCGATATTAATTGGTTTAGAGGGCCGTGTGCAGTCCCAATATGCACTTAAGCCGAGGTGGGCACTTTGTTACGTAATACCTCCGCTGCGCGACGGTGGTCGAGCTGTTCTAATACACACCCAGAGCAGGTGCGGAGGCCATGTGGCCAGTAGTTACGTAATACCTCCGCTAGTTCGGTACGTTCGGGGGTATTGCTGGCGAACTAGGCGACGACCAGTCTAGGCTTCTAAGAAAGAGATGCCGTCTTGGTCGCTGTGGAAATATCACTTGTAGGTATTCGGTGCCGCGGTGTACCCCCAGGCGATATTCGGCTTTTATGATAAATAGCTAGGGTTTTAGAGATATCGGGGAGAAACATAGGAAGGCTGCAGGGGAAACGGACGTCGTCCACTGAACGAAATATATAAGTTCAGTCCGGACGTGGTAAATATATTTTTCTGCTCTGTTGTATAACCTTGATGTGATTGATGTGACTTTAAATATTTTAATACTGTATTATACCAATATTATTTAGACGGTGCTGCCGGTAATCTGACGCAGTAAACTGTAGGCTCACTGTTCTAATATATATAAGGCTTAACCAGTCATCCTAGAGGACCTAGGTAAACTGTAGGTTATTGTGTTTATTGTGATAGGTACCAGTATTAATTCTGTATTACAAGGTTACTGAATGAGTAGTTAAGGGTTAATTAAAAATTAACCAGTTAAGAATAGAGTTGTAATTCCTTTATTAATTAAGTTCCCCTGGAAGCGTTTCTCAATTATCACACGTGTGGGTGTTGTGTCACGGTGAATTGATTAGCATATTGTGTAAACTAGACACCTAGAGATTAACTAATTAAGTGATCAGTTCTGGGTTATTATTATTTGTTGTTGTTAATTAACTACTGCGGCAGTACATTTGTCAGCGTAGGTTAATACAGATTCCAAAGTGTATTGTGTTTTTGTTGTGTTTTCTAGTGAACTAAACGTGCTATAATAATATATACTTTATATAAGATCTTATCTCTGATCATACCTAGACGAGCCACGCGGGTTGAACTGCCCGTTACAGAGAGATCTAATAGATATACAGTTGGGAGAGATATTTGGATAATCGTGTTTCATTCAGTTACGGGTATTATAGGATCACCGTGACACACCCCTTTCATAATCCTGCATTATTAAATTTCGTTTCAATTTTTCAGTTTTACTCTGCCAGATAAATTAAAAAAATAATGTATTTATATGTTTTATCAATATTTCATTTGGATTCGGTAAAGCTATCAATAGGTGAGTTAGCTTTAGCATTATTAACGTTTTCAAAACTGTTATTCTTCCTAAAACCATCAATCGCTGCAAGACCATACTCTCATCTAGTTTTGTATTTCTAATATTTTTAAATCATAATTCAGTTCGATTATATGTTCCATGTTCACTGAAAAGTTGATACCAAGCAAATTAAAATGAGTTTGACCCCATTCTAACTTCCATCTCGTATGTTGGAATACATCCTTAGAAAACGTTTTCGTTCCTATCCAAATAGCTTTAGATTTGAAAAAGCTTAGTTTTTAGGCATGATATATATGCATAGTAGTCTAAAACCGAAAGTGTATTGTACAGGGACTCGGGAGAACCGTCAAGAATGAAACTTGTATCATCTGCATATTGTGAAATTAAACATTGTTCACCATCTATACTGATACCATTGATATTACTCGAGTTTCGTATTATAATTGCAAGTACTTCAGCACATAAAATAAATATATAAGGAGATAAAGGATCACCTTGTCTGCAACCTCTTTCTAATTTAAAAGATAACACTAGAGAGGGAGTTATTGTAAAACATTTTAGTCCAATTTTTAATAGATGATTTGAAATTAAATATATCTAACACTTTATATATAAAGGACCAAGATAAAGAATCGAAGGCTTTTTCAAAGTCGATTAATAACAGCAATCCAGGAATATCATGTTCTTCAGTGTATGACATGATGTCATAAATTAATATAATATTTTCTGCAATGTATCTTCCTTTTATAAAACCAGTTTGGTTTTTATCTATCAATTTTTCCAGACACTCCGATGCCATTTTATAAGTAGAGTTTAAAAGAGTTAAAGGTCGCCAATTTTGTAAGAATTCTTTTGGTTTATTTGGTTTTGGGATACATGCCTAGCTTTTGTACATAGGACATTTCTTTAATTGTATTGATAATTACATTTTGCAATACTGATATTGGAGATGGATATCATTATTTATTCAAATGTAAAAATTAAAATTTTGTAAATATTAGAAGAAAAAAATTTTATAGACCTAATCCTAGGATTTTTAAAACGAAAGGTATGTTCACTTTGTGTAATGGACTCCTATTGAAAAACTTTGTAGACTTGTGAACTGATGTTTCTCCTTTGCATCTTTTAGCTATAGGTACACTGTTCATTGTTAACTATAGATATTCTATGCTGATCCGTGTTCTTGTCACCCCCGTTCTAAAATCTCCACCTCAAAAAAAAAAAAAAAAAAAAAGAAGAAGAAGAAGAGAAAGAGAAGAAGCAACTATAGCTAGGTTTTCCATTCAACAGTGGAATGTCTTGCCATTAGCAATTTGAAACCGTGAGCGAATGTCATATTTAAAACCAACAGTGACAGCTGTAGGCTACACGCTGCCTTCATTACTCGTTTAAAACCAACAGTGACAGCTGTCGGCTACACGCAGCCTTCATTACTCGTTTAAAACCAACAGTGACAGCTGTAGGCTACACGCTGCCTACATTACTCGTTTAAAACCAACAGTGACAGCTGTAGGCTACACGCTGCCTTCATTACTCGTTTAAAACCAACAGTGACAGCTGTAGGCTACACGCTGCCTACATTACTCGTTTAAAACCAACAGTGACAGCTGTAGGCTACACGCTGCCTTCATTACTCGTTTAAAACCAACAGTGACAGCTGTAGGCTACACGCTGCCTACATTACTCGTTTAAAACCAACAGTGACAGCTGTAGGCTACACGCTGCCTTCATTACTCGTTTAAAACCAACAGTGACAGCTGTAGGCTACACGCTGCCTACATTACTCGTTTAAAACCAACAGTGACAGCTGTAGGCTACACGCTGCCTTCATTACTCGTTTAAAACCAACAGTGACAGCTGTAGGCTACACGCTGCCTACATTACTCGTTTCAGGGCGGGACGTAGCTCAGTGGTAATCCGCTCGCCTGATGCGTCATCGCTTTAGGATCGAACCCCGTCGGTGGGCCAATTGCGCTATTTCTCGCTCTAGCCAGTGCACCACAACTGGTGTATCAAATTACGTGGTATGTGCTATCCTGTCTGTGGGATGGTGAATATAAAATATCCCTTGCTACTGAATGAAAAATGTAGCAGGTTTCCTCTTTAAGACTAATGTCAAAATTACCAAATGTTTGACATCTAATAGCCGATGATTAATAAATTAATGTGCTCTAGTGGTGGCGTTTAAGAGCTCATTACAGATTACTTTCGGTATACTCAGTTTGATGAGAGCTGTTTTGGATGTGTGCTATAGGGCACTTTTTCCAAAACAAGATTTATGATTCTTATATTATTATTCATGCTTCTTTTTAATTTACTAACCATATTTGTTTTTCTTTTTCTCAGATTGTTGGTGGCTGGGGTGGGGGAGAATCAGTTTCTAAAACAAGATTTATTATTCTTATATTTGGATAATTGACGAAAAGGTACATCCATGCCCATAGGTATAATTGTTCCAATATATAAAATATATTTTTAAAACACTGAGTCCCAAATATTAATTATGTCTTGAGTGGTCACTATTCTTTTTTTGTATTGTTTGTAGTACATGTATACCATTGATACCATTTAATACCATCCATAAATGAAAATTAATATATATATATATATATATATATATATATATATATTGCGACGGTACATGCTCTTATTTGTTTTTCGCCTGTGGCGATGTTAAGTGTTTTAGAGGGCCGTGTGCAGTCCCAATATGCACTTAGACGAGGTGGGCACCTTGTTACGTAATACCTCCGCGCGACGGTGGTCGAGCTGTTCCCAATACACACTTAGACCAGGTGTGGAGGCCATGTGGCCAGTAGTTACGTAATAACTCCGGTAGAACGGTTTATGACCGGGGGATTTCTGGCGAACTGGCGACAGTATGTCTGGTCATCTAAGAAAATATATCGACTCTGGGAGTGGTGGAAATTCACATGATAAGATTCGGTCGCGCGTACTGTCTCCGGACCAGTCTGGGATTTTATAATAAATAGCTAGGATTTTAGAGATATCGGGGAGAAACATATTGGAAGGCTTCCAGGGACCGTTAGTCTGTTTGGACTGGTAAATATATATTTCTGCTCTGTTGTATAACCTTGAGGTGATTGATGTGACTTTAAATATTTTAATACTGTATTGTACCAATATTATTTAGACAGTGTTTCCGGTAAACTGACGAAGTAAATTGTAGGCTCACTGTTCTAAAATTATTAAAGCTTAGCCAGTCATCCTAGAGGACCTAGGTAAACTGTAGGTTATTGTGTTTATTGTGATAGGTACCAGTATTAAGTCTGTATTACAAGGTTACTGAATGAGTAGTTAAGGGTTAATTAAAAATTAACCAGTTAGGAATAGAGTTGTAATTCCTTTATTAATTAAGTTCCCCTGGAAGCGTTTCTCAATTATCACACGTGTGGGTGTTGTGTCACGGTGAAGTGATTAGAATATTGTGTAAACTAGACACTTAGAGATTAACTAATTAAGTGATTAGTTCTGGGTTGTTATTATTATTGTTGTTGTTAATTAATTAACTGCGGCAAATATATTTGTCAGCGTAAGGTTAATACAGATTCCAAAGAGTATTGTGTTTTGTTGTGTTTTCTAGTGAACTAAACGTGCTATATTACATATACTTTATATAAGATCTTATCTCTGATATACCTAGAACCGAGCCACGCGGGTATTGGACTGCCCGTTACAGAGAGATCTAATAGATATACAGTTGGGAGAGATATTTGGATAATCGTGTTTTATTCAGTTACGGGTATTATTGGATCCCCGTGACATATATATACACATGTATGTATACATACATACATACATACATACATATATATATATATATATATATATATATATATATATATATATATATATATATATATATATATATATATATATATATATATATATATATATAAATTTTATATATATATATATATTACAAATCTATTATTAAAGAAATAATGAAAGAAAGGTGAGCACAGAGAAATAAATAAACTGATATCTATAAATATTTGCGCAAGTTGCTGATTGCATTGAATGTTTTACTCGAGATCTAAGTTTTTGCTGTCATGCTTTTATTAAATTACACAATTTTAAAAATAACAAACAATCTCCTCCCATTTGTTACACGTCCATTTTTATTTAATTTGAACTTATTTTCGTGCTTATATCCAATTAAGGTTCAAGCACGCTGTCCTGAGTACACACCTCAGCTATCTGGGCTGTCTGTCCAGGACAGTAGTCTAGTGGGTAGTTGGTTAGTGGTTAATGAGAGAGAAGAGGGTGTAGTGGCCTTACATCTACCCACTGAACCCATAAGAACTCACTCTGGGTTGGAGCCGGTACCGGGCTGCGAACCCAGTACCTACCAGCCGGTATTACGATGGCTTAACCACTGCGCCACCGATGCCGGTTTACACGTCCCATTTCTAATCACCTTACAACAACATAGGTCAGGGTTGAGTGGACTGCTACTCCCAAACCTTCTAGCTAGTATGCAATAATGGACAATTAGGATGCAAGAACAAGGAAGGAAATGCTTTATTTTACGACGCACTCAACACGTTTTATTTACGGTTATATGACGTCAGACATATGGTTAAGGACCACACAGATACTGAGAGAGGAAACCCGCTGTGGCCACTTCATGGGCTACTCTTTTCGATTAGCAGCAAGGGATCTTTCATATGCACAATCCTACAGACAGGATCGTACATACCACGGCCTTTGTTGCACCAGTTGTGGAGCACTGGCTGGAACGAGAAATAGCCCAATGGGTTCACCGGCGGGGGACAGAAGAACAGAACATATATTCACATTTATTTATTGGCAATTATCTATATACTATGTGATAATAGACAACAATTGGTCACACCATGTTAGCTTGTCCGTGTTAGTTTTACATTATTTAGTTTGTGATTGGTTTGATGGAATAAAGCTGAATTGAATTGAACGGTTGAATTGGACTAGACCGTTCCACTAAGGTTATAGGGGTTTGCTTAATTAGTCCTTAAGCTGACTGTGTAAGAACTGGGAATATGCAAGTATGTAACAAATGGGAGATAACCGTTTCAAATAGGTGTTTGCTTAATTAGTTATGTGATTTGTGCCTGTGTCTGTGACGGTGTGAGAATAACTGTCTACGGAATCAAGCGTGATACGATTGGCTGCCTGCCCGCCTGCAGTCGTAACAACTAACAAAAGAAAAATAATCTTGTCACGGTACCGTTGGTGGATTTTCATATCTGTGACCGACTGATGTATTGTCAAGCGTTTCTTAGTTGAGAATTCAGACCAGTGATAACACTGTACATGTATGCGTTGAGAGGAAAGCAAGATGTTAAATTATTTTATTTTGTGTTCTTACTATTTTTTGTACAGCAAAGAAATATGGCCGAAGGCATTAGCCTGAGCTCAAAAATGAAACAATTGCGGGCATCAAATAGACAATAACACACACAAATATAAAAACTCAATATGGTTATGTCCACTGAAAACTGAATCGTTTTTCTACGGAACTAACTGTATATTTGGTATTTCTTAAAAAAAATACCTGGCTATAATCTAACTGTAGACCCTTGAATCATCAACTTCGCCTCTTCCAATTGCTAATGACGTCACTTTCTAATGACGTCATTAGCTTTCCGGGTGTTATTTTCATTTAATCCCGGAAAAAGAATGAAATTAACCAATCACAATACAGAACACATTCGCTATCAATTTACAATCAAATATAACACAATATAACAGAGATGTATTAATATTTATTGCAATAATAATTAATGGTAAAACAGAAGCATTCATGTGACAAGGCATTGGCATTAAAGATTCTTTCCAGGATAGTGAGGTAGGTCCGGAGGAGACACAGATAGTCAACATGCGTGGTGCTTGTCAAATTCAAGTTTTCAATACTTGCACTAGTAAGGGTGGTGATGTTCTGTTGCTGCAGGTATGCAGTGTCCAGTAGACTCCGATAAGCAAGGGCGTTGAAAAACAAAATGTCGTCCAGCCTGAAGTGCGAAGGGCACAACGATCGGTGCAAGGATGTTGTCATGATAGTACTTCCCAGTGACCCTCATATGAACAATATGCAGTTGGGTTCTGCCACCCCACATCATAACAGACCCTCCTCCAAATCGGTCATGAGGACGAACGTTGACATTGGCGTATAGTTCATTGGGACGTCGCCAGACACGCTCTCGTCGATCATGGAAGTCTAGTGTGAATCTGGACTCGTCTGAAAACATAACCCGAGCCCAACGTCTGTCTGTCTACGATGTGTACA